>NW_015378590.1:0-19448 GCF_001204775.2 Aspergillus nomiae NRRL 13137
TTTTAATTTTTTTTTTTTTTTTTTTTTTATTTATTTATTTATTTTTTTTTTCTTTAAAAAAAGGAGACAAGCAAATAAGGAGGTAGGTAGTATTTCTCGTATACTCTCATTGTCACCAATTGTTCGTCGAGGCGGGCGATCCCATGCTCAGATTCGCTACCTAGAGCGATCTTCTTAGTCTAATACAAACGGAACGGCTGATGCATGAATGGACATGGAGTCGGTACGAGAATTTGAATCATTTACATGAAGAGGTATATACCGCGGCAGTTATAAATACATAGAGCTCCTGCTTCTTTAGTATCGATACTCCCATAAGGCACGACATCCTATTTTAAGAAAAGCAGACAGAGAGGAAGATCATAGCATCGACCGGTTCATTAAGGTCAAGGAGTCCATAGCCTTTAGTCATAACCTCATGCAGGATGCCCATTGCAGCTTAACCACAAATAGGGTTATCCCACTATCGTGAAAACGTTTCTTACCATCATCAAAATATTTGAAGTGTTGGAGGTGGAGCATCGACCAATGAAGTATAACCCCAATGTCTCCAATGGGTATCACTGCTTCAACTTCTCTTTCACCAACCTTCCCATTCTTCCTTAGGGTTTTTTCTTTTTTCTTCCCTCTTACCCCCCGGCCCTCTCTCTTCTTTTTTCGTTACTTTTCCATCGCCCTTTTCGACAGAGGGTGGTGGGAACAGAAAGGGGATGTGTTCAATATGCCTTGATGATCACCCACCATTGTGGTCCCACGTACTGTTAAATTGCACCAAGTCTCGAATAGCCCATCGCCAGCCGTCCCCAAATCTCATACGATCGAAGCCGACCCACCTATCAACTTTACGTCTCCATTTTTCTTCTTCTGCGCGCTGACGCCTGATGAATTCTGGGCCAACATCAAATTCTTCCGTCATAGGCCACTCGTCTGACGAATCCCCACAGCTTCGATCATCACCGCTCCCACCGAACCCAAAATCGTCATAGGTACTCGAGTTTCGCAGTCTGGAACTGCTAGTCTTGTCGTCGAGGTCACCAAGACCGGCGAAAACATCATCCTCATCCTGGATTGCCACCAGCCCTTTTGTCCCTGGTTGCAGTGGCGCCAGTTTAAGCCAGCACATACGTTGTGGATCGAACACCATCCCACCAACTACCTGCACATTCTGCATCGCGCCTACATTAGTGATAAGAGCGGGTGCTGGCTTTGGTGATTTGGGTGAACCCTTTTCAAACTCCCGAATCAAGCCTTCGTTTCCTTCCCAACGGAAAGCAGTAGGGTTGTATTGCATGCCATTTACAGCTAGGTCAGTCAGTCTATAGTCCAATATCCCCGAACAGAGAATCAACGTACATTTGGGCTCCTGGACACCTGCTCCCAAAGGTTTAATTAAGTGTGGTTTGCATCCAGCCGCAATAGCCGGTCTACCCTTTCTGCTTCTTATTGCCGAGGTTAAAGGAACCCGCGAGACTGTTTGTGCTTTCCAGATTGCGTTCAAAGAGGTAAGCGAGGCATTCTCACGAGCCTTTGCGTTGAATGTCATCGAGGCGATGCGCTGCTCCCTTGCGTTTCTTGAAGCGTTGGTATCCCGTGCAAATCTGGGGGTGGAGTCATGAGATTTCGAGGTAGTACCGAGTACCGATTGTTGGGGGGTAGGAGTTTGTGTCCTCGCTGGTATGGTGTGGCTTCGATTCAGCCTACTTCGAAGAGACCGCGGGGCTCCACGTCCAGAAGGAAGCTTCACGAATCGGCTTTCTGCTGAAGTAGACGTTGGCAAGTCATCAAACGATGCCAGTTCAGTACCATCACCAAAGTTACGCCGACGGGTTGGGCGGGTAAGTGTTCTCTTTGAGGAAGTGACTAAGGCCTCGGGACTTGAATCATTTATACTGTTACCGAAAGCATCATGGCGATTTGAACGAGACAGGCGAGATGGCGCTTGCGAATTGAATGTGTCATTGGAGCTATCCGAATTTGTACGACGGGATGGCCGGTAACTTTTGACACTGGCATGGTGTGACTGATTTTCTGACGCCCCAGCTGGGATAAACGGTGCATGTGATTTACGGCTCAATGTTCTCACGTCATTTGCGCGATCAACCGGAGTTCTTGGTCGGATGGTAGAAAAGCTCGATCCGTCTAGGCGAGAAGGGGAGCGCTGGAAAGATGGTGTCGCTGGCTGTTGTGTGTTTCGCATCGATGGCATTGACCGTTTCTTTTTCAGTAGCTGGTTTCCCGCAGTGATACGTTCGCTACCGACGGAGCTCTTTGGGACTCGCGAACCGACATGTCGTCTATTTGGAGCGGAGTTAATCGGGGACATTAATGTAGATCCAGATGGTGTAAGACTAGATAGTGATGAATGCGAAGAATGCCCCCCTCCTCGTGATGGAGGCGTCCGGAACTTCGATAGAGGAGCACCGCTTTCTGAAACGGTTTCCAGGTGTGTTGAGTGCGGACGATCGTGATTAGAAAGACGGGGTATCCGAGTCTTCGGGGAACCTGTTGTGTGCGTGAAGGTCAGAGTAGTTGCCGAACGCCTGGCTGGGCTGCCAGGACGTTCCGTCTTGCATTTAACGTTTGGATTTATCGAGAGCCTTCTTGAATCAAAGACGTCATCGTCCTCGATTTCAAGACCCGAGAAGAAGTTATCTGTGCTGGCCGACTCACGGCTTGGCTTCGCTAGTTTGGGGTGGCTTAAGTTTACATACTTCGGTTCTTGCCGCTTCTTAAGAGATGACTCTAAGTCCAAAGGTCCGTCAGGGATGATGAGGCCGTCTAGACCTTCATCCTCACTCTCCGCAGTTAGGCAACTGGAAGCACTGGGACTGACTACAGAGACCGAAGAGCTTGGATTCGATCGATGATCCCTTGTAGTACCACCAAATCGGACACCAATACTGCCTTCAGACCAGTCAATATCTAATTCATCCGGCGTAGGACTTGAAATCCTCGAGATGCGCTGTCGATGTGATAGTTGTAAAGGCAGGTCATCTGCCGGCAATTCAAAATCCTGCTCAAAGTCCTCTGAGTCACGGTTCTGTTTGTCAGGCTTCGAATTGCTAAGGAAACCATTCCTCTGCGGAGACCGAGATACTGGAGCTCTGATTGTAGGAACATCATCTGCATCGTCGACACTATCATCGACCGGGTAGCTATCCAAATTTGCGAGTGCAGACTGCAGGTGGGAAGAAATGTCATCACTCCAGAAGGGTGAGGCCGACGTTTTCACAGGGCTCGTAGCAGCAGAGCTAATCTGCCGGAGCGATTCCGGGAACGTCGACTCTTGTGGACTCTTTAACTCCAAGACACCATCTGGCCCTGGGAACTCCACGTCTTCGGACCAGTCATCAACAAAGTTTTGCTTAGGTTTCCTCCGCCCCAGGCGTTTAATAGTGCCCCCGACGAGAGCTGACCTGGGCAAATTTGCAGGTAAAGGAATTCCTGCACTTTTGGCAGACGCTATGGCTTCTTCGTTCACACCTTCTTCGTTATCCAGTAGTTGAACTTGCCAATCCTCGTCTTCACCCACGTTGGAGTCAAGATCGGAGCGTCCGGAACGACGAGAGGAAATTGAATCTCGGTGACCAGACCGACGAATAGATGAATTAGTTACTGATGTGGCACTTGATGCGGTGCGTAATTGGATGTCCTCGTAGCATTGTAGGTCGTCATCATCGTCCCAGCATTCGATTGTTTCTTCACCATGGCGTACCTGGAGTGTTAACGACTCCATGTCAGAGAAAGTGTTGAACAAAAACGAAAAGTATAGATCGTATTTCCGAGGGACAGGTTCAGATATTTTCGGTGTTGAAACCCACTGCGTTGATACAGAAGAGGAACGTCATTCCGTGTGAATGGAATCGGCTGGATTACGGTGACTTTGCGGGTTTGGTAGGTGGAGCGATTTCTTTCTTTTTCCTGGAATGGTGCGTATTTCCTGAAGCCCCGTCTCCTTCTCAAAATATTGATACGTCAAAACCAAAAGAATCGTAGACGGATGGTAGAGGGTCAAAAGCGAAGTCACGCGTGCCTCTACAGAAGAGAAACGGAACAGGTGACCCGGCCTACGGAGAAAATCGACACGAGCCTGATACTCAGCAGTCGTGCTGGTCCGCGTTGTGGAGTGGTCGTGGCCGTGGTCGTGGTGGCTGGAGGATTCCTTCAGAAGAGAGATCGTTTAAACGTTAGGTAACAAGGGGTTGATGAACTACACAACCATTGGCGGGTACATCCCAACTGGAAAGCCTCTGTCAATGATTTGTAGGGGGTTTCAAAGGGGTTAGGTTTGAGTGAATCTTTCCCTTTTCCAGAAGAAAGTGCTCCGGGGTAGTTAATGACTGAGGAACGGGGATTTAAGTAATAGGAAGGGAAAAGGGTGGACATGGGAAAAGGCACTTACGGAGTACTACTATTATTTGCTCACTAGTCGCATCTTTAGTTTGGGTCTGGTGGCACTAATTAGTTAGTGGTTAATAGTATAGCATGGTATTAATACTATTTAGTAGTATTATCATTTATTACTAGTAGTATTGTTCACCCGGATCCACAAGCCGTTGGATGCGTTCGGCAGAGGGATCTAGGTACGTAGTACCTGGTATTCACTTGAAGTGAGTCGCCTGACACACTCTGGGCGGTTTTTCCAGTTAGGTTGCTCCGGTAGCTATGAATAAACATTCGATGTGTATAGAGTAAACTACAGGGCGTAATGATGTATCAAATATTCCAACCCATTCTAGGTAGTCTGTTTTCATACCAGTTCAAGGTAGAATAAATATAGTATATTACCAGCCAAATCAAACAACGCCTTTGACAAGACAGACCTCGAGGACTTTATACATCGTATCTATCTAGAATCTCGAACCATACATGTCAAAGTATACGTGAAGCTCTCTACCCAACAGAGAAGCAGACATGACAATGTTTTAAATTTTACTAAAAGTAGTTAAGGCGCGCACTACTAATGTTAGTGGAGTACTGCACCATACCTCCGCACATCACCTGCAATGCTACTTTGTGGCTCATCCTCATTCTTAACCTTACCTTTTTTTGATGGGTCAGAGGAACCTAACAGGCAGCCATCTCTATACCTGGCCTGTAGCCTATGATGACCCACTGCATCTGAAGCTTTAAGATACTAGCTTAAATAGCAGCAGCAGCAGCATTCGTACCAATATTCCCTCTGTTCTAAATTGCCTGTCACTCGGCCATCTTTGGCGCACCTCAGTATGTCCTCCGAGCTTGGCTTGTCTCCTCGGGTTCTGCGTCTACCCAGGGCTGACAATCCTGAATCATATGTACTTGTTCATATCACTCGCACTGGCTCGTCTCTTGTGGACTTGAACGTTACGGCTACTGAAGGCGAGAACCCGTATACTTGTACAGGTACGCCGACCTCTTACCTTGCTGGATTTTATTTGTCGTTCAAGTAATGGAGCATGAGCTAAGACAATCAGGGCAGTGCATAAGTCGCACCTACATGAATTTCGCTCCAAAAACTATGAAGGTAACGACGAGGAATGGGCGCAAATTGTGTCACATGTCTTTGGCCAGCTGGATGAGTCCGACGCGAAGATGAAGAAGCTGTGTGGTATTGAATCGTCGGCTAGCATCATTGGAGCCAGTGACGCCGAAGATAAGGAGCTAGTGATCACTATTCGAAAGAGGATCCAGACCATAACTGTATGTGCATTTTGCATGTAAACACATATTTTAATCTCTGACAACTTAACAATTTACAGCAAAGACTTGGATCCGTGACTCTCAGACAAGATGACCAGCAATCTATCCAGCTCTTTGACTGGGCAGGGCTTGCTGCCGTCAGGGCCTATACCCTCGAGCAGCGCTTCACTTCTTTGCTTGCTCGCTACCGCAGTGCTGAGACCATGATTAGACAACTCAACAAGCAGCTCGAGGAGTTCGTTTCCGCGAAGACACAGCACGAAGAACAACTAATAGTCAATTTTGTCCAGCTGTTGAACGAAAAGAAGCTCAAGATACGCAACCAGCAACGCCTGCTAGCCACTGCAAAAGTAGACCGGGAAAAAGGTGAGGTCAGGTTAGATATTATCCAGCACGGGATTGACCGTTGACCCGTGATTTTATAAAACCAGTGTCTTGCATTCAGAATGCAACATCAGATCAGCATCTCCGACCGCACAAAAGTATCCGGGTCACGAAGCGTACTGCTGCGGAAATGAGTGATGATGAGGCGGAGAGTGAAGCGGGATTCGAAACAATGGAATTCGATCAAACTATGCACTCAAATGACTCTGAGAAGGCCAATGAAATGGCCGATGAGCGATCTTCAACACCTCAGCCTCTGGAGGAAAGTGACGAAAATACCACAGATGAAGGGTCTCCCGCGCCCTCAGATCCGACCGGCAGTGAGGACGAAAGACATATGCTCGAACGTAGAGGTCCAACTGGTCGCTCTGTAATTAAGGAACTGCCCCTTCCTCCTCCACGAAGAGAGCTTCCATTTGCCAGGAAGGTTCAAACGGCCGTAACAAAGCCAAAAACACAGGCACATCAGCAGGAGAATAATAATACAGAGGATACTGCTGGGGAGACAGATGACGATGAGCTATGACTGGCATCAGTATGTAGTTAATAAACAGTATTTGGGCGTATACCGCAATTCGTGTTGCACTGAACACTTGTTACTCTTTAATCTTGTGATAACCATCGTCAACAAGCTGGACACCCTTCAATTTGTGAAATGCGACTAACTTCAACGCTTCATCTACAGGTTTGGTATTATAATGAATACTCGAAGATCCTAAAGTACCTGTATACGCAAAAGCTGAATTTTACCTCAATCTTATGTACAAGTTCACCGCTACTGACATCCCATTTTATACCAGAGGGTGATATGGGAGGCATCTTGGGAATGAGGTGGCAAAACATGACGACTAACAGTTTCAATGATAAGGGAACAAAACACAATAAAGAAGTATAGGTGTTACAACGACAACGCCTAGACAATAGACAAACAAGAAAAAACCTAGGCATATCATGCTTTAAGTGGCAAGGGCTTAGCCGTACAGAGCCTGGGGAGACATTTCACCAGCGGCCATAAAGTTCGTCTCTGGGTTTCCTGTGGCCTTAGCTGCTGAGCATCGGGCCATCGTTGGCGAGCTGTATCTCGATTAGAAACGAAAAATTACGTAGATGAAGCAACCGTAGGGGTACATACCTCCGAGAAATAGAGTCGGTAAAATAGAAGTCATCGATAACCCTCTTGAAAGGTGCCAGGGTTGGCTGGGTGCCCTTGTTCTGTTCAACCAATTGAATCTTGCTCAACAAGCCCAGAGATGTTGGCTCAACGACATCATATCGGCGCATCACAGGGCTAATCTCTTCCATACGGTCGCGAAGTGCTTCAACGTCATCGTAGGGAAGAGGCACATCAAGGAACTCACTGGTGGCACGAATAATCTTCCAGTCATCGCGTGCAGCACCAGGCAACGAGGTCGCCGCGCGTGTAACTTGTACACGCCCCTCAGTATTGATATATGTGCCGGACTTCTCTGTAAAGGCAGCACCTGGAAGGACAACATCGGCAAGTTGAGCACCACGATCACCATGATGTCCCTGGTAAATGACAAAAGCATCATTCGGGATCTCATTCTGACCAACTTCATCCGCTCCGAGGAGCCAAATCATCTTCGGTTTGGTCTGAGCAACTTCCGGAGAGGGTGTGGTGAAGCCAACTTCGTAGGCAGCAGCACGAGATGCAGCACGCTGGAGAACATTGTACCCCTGCCACTCGGGAGTGTTGAATGTACTCGAATGCTTCTCTACAAAGCTGCCTACTGTCTCAAAAATCGCTTTGGCGTCTGCGTGCTCTGCTGCAGCGCTACCAACGATGACCATGGGGCGTTTGGCGGAGGCAAGCTTTTCACCGAATTTCCCTGCAAGAGCCGTTTTTAGAGCGGAAACATCGGAGCCAAAATGCTCAAAGTCGAAGGTACTCTCAAACTTTTCACCAACAAGTCCGATCTCAAGATCAGAGCGCAGATACTGTTTGCGGATGCGTGCGTTAAGGACCGAAGCTTCGTGGCGAGGGTTTGTAGCGACCAACAGAATGGCATCAGCCTCTTCGATACCATAGATCTTCGAGTTAAAGAGATAACTCGAACGAACGTCAACACCGTGAGCAATGGGTGAGCTGCCACCTGGCTGGTCCAAAGCAAGGTTATCAGAACCAAGCTTGTTAGCTAGATCTTTCATGGCAACGAGCGATTCAGCGTCTACTAGGTGTCCAGCAACAGCCTTGAACTCATTTTCCTTGGGCTGGAGTTTCTGACGAGCCGAGGAGATTTCAGTCAGTGCTTGTTCCCATGTCGCGGGGACGAATTTTCCTTCCCTGCGGATAAGAGGCGTTGTAAGTCTCTGGGTTTTCAAGCCGTCGCACGCAAACCGCGATTTATCGTTAATCCATTCCTCGTTGATGTCGTCGTTGAGTCTCGGAATGATGCGCATGACCTCCATACCTCTGCTATCTATCCGGATATTGGAGCCCAAAGCATCATGGATATCAATAGATTCGGTGTGTTTCAACTCCCATGGGCGAGCACGGAAAGCATATGGCTTTGAAGTTAGTGCGCCGACGGGGCAGAGATCAATAACATTGCCGGAGAGCTCAGACTCGAGGTTCTTTTCCAGATAGGTACCAATCTGCATATCGTTTCCTCTGCCGGCAGTTCCGAGTTCCGGGGCACCAGCAACATCATTCATGAATCGAACGCAGCGGGTGCAATGAATACATCTATTCATAGACGTCTTGACCAAAGGTCCGATGTTCTTATCTTCCACCGCTCGCTTGCCACCAACCTCATGGAAGCGCCCACGATCGGCACCATAACGCATTGACTGATCCTGAAGATCACATTCACCGCCCTGGTCACAGATGGGGCAATCAAGGGGGTGATTAGCGAGGAGAAATTCCATAACGCCCTCCCTCGCCTTGTGGACAAGCGGTGAGTTGGTCTTCACATTCATTCCCGGCTGTACGGGCCAAGCGCACGATGCCACTGGTTTCGGTGCACGTTCAACTTCAACTAGACACATACGACCTAAAGCAAGGTTAGCAAATCTTTAAATTTGGCGTTATATAAGAGCATACAATTTCCTGCAATCATAAGCTTTCTGTTGGGATGTTAGCAGCGGATATAAACTTGGCTTCCTAGAGAGGGCTGAGCGTACTCGTGGTAGCAGTATCTATTGGGATTATGGTTAGCTTTATTTAGTAATCTTCACTGCACGTCACTATACCTTGGGATTGTAGCGCCCGCTTTCTCGCAAGCTTGAATAAGAGCTGACCCGGCTGTGGAAAGGTGTAAGCAGGGAGAGCTAGAACGTCATATCGCGAGGTTAAATCACCTTCTACTGAGACTTTTTTGCCATCTAAAGCCATGGAAATCAGCTTCAACACAGGTATGGAATTAGAAGATCAACGAAGCCATACCAATTGTAAGTTCTACTTCGGCGAGGCGATGGGTTGTCGTTGCAAAGGATCTAAGGTAGTTGACTTTTGGGCCCCGGACAGCCCGGGCGGCCGCACGAAACAACTGCGGCCGCATGCTGCGAGAAATTAAAAGGGTAGGGAAGGGAAGGGAAAGTAATTGGAAGAGGAGAAGGGTGGATGAGGCCCAATGCAGAGCTTGAAGAGCTGATGTTCTTAAAGAGAGCACTTTTGGCTTGTTCGGATTCTGCCAGTCAAGTCGGGGCGTCACTCGCAAATTGCCCGCCTCGCATTGGCTCGGTTATGCGGCAAATCATTTAATCCGAGCCACACCGTTTAGTCACGTTTTCTAAGCACCATGGAGGTGTTTTCTTTCCCTTTTTCTTCTTCTTCTTCTTCTTCTTTTTCTTCTCTCTTTCTCATATCAAACTCATTCACGGGCATGATTATTGTAGGTGGCAGGGCTTTCTTCTATCCCTCCCCCCTCTGCTACATGTCCCAAGAACAAATGCACTGAGCTGGAGCTCCTTAAGGTTATTCTCATCCTATTGATGTGACTACCTGATGAAGGTATAGTTCTTTACTGACAGTGGCAACACTCATTGTTGTATATGTATTGATATAGATGAACGAGTGGGCACTAGTTATTCTCTAATAGACTCTTGTTAGTATCCAAGTACACCCTGGTAACTTCCATGGGCTTACAGCCTCAGAACTTAAGGAATATCTTGAGGAAATTCTGTCGGAGATTAAGCGATCGAGCCAGGTCATTGACTGGTTAAGATTTCGCACACTGCTAACTCTCTTACTATTCGAAGGTACTACGTAGCTTATATAGCTGCAAACAAGGCACTCGAAATCACAGCATTGTAAAGGAAGCTTATTGAACATGTACTTCTATTAAGAGTCTTCCATACCAACAGCCCCCCCCCCCGCCCCCAGGAAAAAAAGGGGGAAAGCACGCGCAAGAAAAAGATAGAGAAAAGGTGCCTCACGGCAAATTGAACATTGTTAGGCCGCAAGATCAGACCACTCCGAGGAGCAGAGTGATGACCATGAAAATCAGGGCCAAGACCATCTAAGAGTCACTTGGCTGCCAAGTCGTCTCTTGCTTTGTGCCAGGTGGTAGCCATGCCCTAGTATTACTGCTTCCCCTGGGGCGGACTCGGCCTGGTCTATCATCGTCCTTCTTCGGGTTGTTTGAAAAAGAATGCGTGTCGTCTAGAAACTGACGTTCAATAGTTTTCCCCGATGGAAATACATAACCGTTCGAATCCCATGTTTTAGTTGTACTCCGGATGTTTAGCGGAAGTACGTTTTCCTTCGGACGAAAGTGGTCTGCGTTCGCCCTTTGGTCTGCTAGGTCATCATGGCTGTTGCGATCGTAGAGATATAGTCCAATGAACGTAAGGACAATGCCAATTGCCTGCATAGCAGTGGTTGAATTGCCAAACCATACTATCGCAACGACAATGACAAATACTCTCTTAACCAAAGATGCGACTGAGTAAGAAACTGGGGATATCATGGATAGCAGAACGAATGCTAAGATATTTTGTGCAAAATGGGAGACTCCGTTAAACACAAACTCAAATATGAGAGCACCATGATCTAGAGAGTTCTCCTTGTCTGACAGCGAGATGGATCCATCCTGCATTATATCTGAAAGTAATGGATAACCCTCGCAGAGAACCCAGATTGGAAGCGTTAGTATGAAGGCCAACCCAGAGCAGTAGCAAAGTAAATTTAACTTGTCCAGTTTCCGTTGAGCAGACAATTGCGTCTCCGATTCTCCGTGCGCTGCTTCGTTGAACAGCTTCTTGGAAAAGATGTTTTGCGAAACGAAGACTAAAGCCGCAACCAATGCGCACATTATTCCAAAGAAATTGGTGGAAAACCCAGTGGAACAAGCAAGCATAACACCTAAAGTCAAAGGAACAAGAGATAGGTAGGTAGCACTGGCATATCGGATGCGAAAGAACACGCGATATGCTAAGACTGTAAACAAGGGCGATAGTCCCTTGATTGTATGAACTAGCGAGACAGGTATTTGGGAAGTGGCCATGGAACTTAGTATGTGGCCTGCTAGCTGAAATGCTGCAAGTGGCAAGGCAGTCATTATAACATCGCGTGAGGGGTAACGGATACCGTTTTTGAGGGCTGGTACACTATTCCTGAGCCATGGTAGTATCTTCGACAGATATGACAGCAATAAGCACCATATTGATACAAAAGCGAATTGCACAATTGTAAGAGTAATGGGTTTTGGGAGTGCATTCAAGATGGATTTCGACGACGTGTTTGTTAGGGCGGAGGTCATGTACCAGATAAGGCAAAGACTCTATGTAGACGTGAGCCATGATTCCTGATAAGGCGCAAGAACGATTCACCATACTATCAGTTTATATGACACCGGCGCCGGAGGGCTTGGGCCAATTCTTGCGCATTGGCACTCACACTGGCATTACGTGTGCGGATGGTACTGATTGCCTCGCTGATGCTTTTTCTCGGCTTATGCTTTGGATGCCTGACTGTATACTCTGTAGCAAAATGGGATGCTTTGCGCGGTTCCCAGCGATCATTCGGTGTATAATTTGTCGCAAAACTTGAATGAGGTTCTCTTGAATCTGCAGCTATTTCATATTGATCGTCCTTGAATTGCGGGAACTTGTCTATCGGACTGGTAGTCATCGATTGTGCGGGACAATCAGTCGCTGAAGTCTGCAAATCTGACTGTCGTATAGAAGAGCGCCGTCCAGTGCCAGTAACAATCGCTGTAGTCATTCCTAATCACTTGGTAACTGGTTTTTCATGTCTTTGTGGTTTGTTTTCCTTGAGACTAAAAAATAGATCTGAACGGTAAAGTTGAGCGGCCGTACAAACGTCCGTGATAATCTGGGCAGAAGCTGAGGAAGGCCAATTACTCCGACTCTCTCAGGCAAATTTTTCAAGGAGAATTCTCGCGTGCTGGTGGAAAGGCGTATGAAGTCGACTTAGAAGGATGTTGGGGTATTGGATGGAACAATATCCAACTGCAGTCTTGTAACGTTTGCGGTTCTGTCGCTGGATGACGAATCCTTCTAGCGAATGAACATCAAGGATGGGAACATGGTGCGGGACCACACCTTATCACCAAATTTAATTTACGGGATACGTACGGAGTACTCAGGCATCCTACCCGTGACCTACTCCATAAATAATGGAATTACACAGTATAACTTGTTAAATGTGTACGGAGTACTTTACTACGTAAGGGGTCTCATGTGCGGCTCAGAAACTTCTGACAAGCTGAACTCGAGTCATGAGACGAAGCCCTGGTTACTACAATGTAGCATAGGTCTTATTAGTAACATCGTTGTCTGACTGGCACATACCAACTGAATGCATGTTACATGAACCTATATAATTTATTAGCCACGGAAGGAAAGATAATGGTATATCAGTCTTGTTCGTTGATGTATCTACATGTGTGCCTCTATACTCTGAATACTTATTGCCATTTAATGCCTAAAATGCGTTGTTTCGCGGACAATCTTGATTCAGGCCTACTTCGTCTGGCATATGTGGTAGTAATATTGATGGTAGAACCACGTGACAGATTTAGCGTACAAAGTATGCATGATCTTCAGTTCTTGGCACTTTTGTTACCTACATAACTCAGCCCATTCTTAATTATTTCTAGTTCCGAGTGGAGTTTTAAAATCAGTACTATCAGAAGTATAAAATATCTGCAGTAAACTAAATTTATCTTGATTTAGTTCTAAACTTCAGAATTCAATTTAATAACGAACTGGCTGAGTTATGAGCGTTCAAAAAATAAGTTATCTATAGAGATGGTGCGCGAAAATTGAAAAAAGGTGCCAAGAACTGGAGATCATTTTGCATGTAGTAGTAGATGAAATAGCGGCAGTTGATGAACATGATTTATGTAGGGAGTAGGTTGACAATATTCACAGAACTCAACTGTAGACAAACAGTGTAGTCATAGATCCCCAGCATATCTACGATTGATTACGATAAAATGATCCTATAGTAATTTGGGATATATAGATAGTAATAGAGCTCACAGTTTCTTTCCCCTTCTACCCTACGTCCCTGTCTTTTTTCTCTCTTTTTTCTCCAAGGAAGGGATTTAAGCTTTCACGCTGCGTACTATACTACCCTAAAGAGTCAGGGGAGACAACCCCCAAAGTGAACATAATATACTCTGTAATAATAATAGAGGTGGAATGATAGAAAACTAGCCTACGTCTAATATATGACAATCATATCTTATTACTATTCACTAATCATCGAAGTCTTCGTAAAGAAAAAGAGAGAAAATCCCTCTTTCGACGCTACTGTCCAGAGACAGGTTTGTTGGATCTATATATAGTCTATTTGAAGGGTATCTAAATATCCCACCGATTGGTTTCCACTGGCTTTGTTTTCTTGCTTCTGGCGAAGGTATGACATGGTTTACTGAGGGGGAGTAACATTGCGATAAAGAACATGAATGATGGATGATATGAATGAGAGAGATTGGCGATACAACACTAGCTACTACCTAGTCATATCTCATACTCTGGAAGAATTATAGACATATCTCTGTTAATCTAGTCGAATATCACCGTCGCAGACTTCAACCTATCTGCACCCCAAGTCTTGTAAAGTTATCTGATTGCAATTTTGTTGTCACTTGATGACTCAACTATTCGATAGAAACAATGAACGAATGAACAAAAGACAATTACTAGCACGGTATGATTTTATGAAGCTACCATATGATTCTGCTTAACCTCTATCTAGAATCAACTGAAGGAACCTTTTCCTCGAAAAGGGCATTACTTTCCAAGCTTGAAATGATGACCCCGATCTCACCAAGCTTGGGCTCCGTACTACTACTAGTAGCGCTGGTAGCAGTGCTACTTCTGCCACTTCCGGGAGGATCTGCTTAAAAAAAAAGAATTTTCTTGCTTAATGTTGTATACATCTATCTAGGGAGTTGCTGGTCCTGAGAGCCACGGAAGGTATGATTTGGAAATATGTCGATGATGACCGGGCTGGCCTAAACACATCGCAAAATGGCCAAACTGATGTAGATGACTATTTGAACAGGAAGTACGTGTTAGTAACTAAATATACTAGTTTATTCAAGGTCAGGCATGGCCTATTACTTTACTTAAGTGGAGCTGGGCTTAGGAAAGTGACTTCACTGGAGAGGTCCATCTCAATGTAGGATATTTATAAAAGTGGAACAGATACTGTGAAGTGGAATTTCCGGTGTTGATAATCAAACTCATACTGGAGCAAGCTGCACCATACTAGGTACTCAGTGCCACTGTTGCTGCTCTGGTATGTAGATTCCTGTATGTGCTAGCTATCTTGCTAGATGCCGATGAATATCACTAGGAAGATCCGGGGCATACTGATCTGGTCATAGCCAGATATAATAGGCAATTCTCTCCCACGGTAGTCTTCACATTTTGTTTTTGGGTCATTCTACTAGCACTACCTAGTACTGGTAGGTGAGGTCTTCTCCATGGATACTCCTCCTACTTCCTTAGCGGCTAGCGCATTCTTCCATTTAGTCCCCATCGTTACTTCCCAATACCATACACCAATGATTTATTTCTTTTTTTTAGTGTCCATGCCCCAATATCTCCATTTCTGATCTTGTCTCTTCTAGATTCTGCCATCTATCTCGCGTCTCTTTCCCCACTAAAGATAAAGCCTATCTCTTCACTTACTATCATCTTTTAAGCATTTGCCCCAATTCCAGTTTGTTGTTGCATGTGAAAGCATTTGGATTTCAGACAGTGTCGTTTCTAGCCAACAGCCTGATTGTGGTTAAATTGTTGCTTGTTTATGAAGGCTTCCTTCGACTATCTAGGCAGAAATGTCACTACTGTCCACCGGGTCTCCTACAATCGGCCGCAGACTCTCTGAGGTCAAGTTATTCTCAAACGATGGACAAACATCATCTTTTGGACGTGAAGCATCCGTAAGTGCTGCAGAAAGTAAGAGTGCAGCTATTCCATAATAATCATACTTTACTCTAGAACAACAAGCATATGAACGCTTCTAACAGCCCCCCCGATCCTCTGGTATCCTCCAAGCTTGGGAATTTTCAACCCACAGTTGGTGAATTCAATGATATCCCATCGAACAAGGTCAGGTTTCTTCCAAACAAAAATTCCATGAAGGTAAAAATGTCTCACAATCCCAGAAGCAGAAGTTGGAACATCCAAAATCCATTTCTCCAGTTGATAACTCCGAGATGGGAAAACTACTGGCCAGGCTCTCGCCCAAACCTCAACCATCAGGTATCAAGCTCTCAACAAACCAGGGAATACTCACAAGACTATCCGAGCAGCAAACTTTACTTGATCGGCAGAGGCGTGCTCTTTATAGCAGCTATGAGAGTTTAGAAGGGCATGGTGGAGCCAACAAACCGTCTAGTATTCTGCCGCTTACTTCAACCTCGGGGCCAGTTCAGTCTCTTGCCCAAGATTCAGCCCTACCGGACGCCACTAACACCGACTCATCCGAAGTTCTTCGCCTAAAGCAGGAGCTACTTGCTGCCAACTCAAGGATTGCACTTCAAGAACAAGAGCTTGCACAGACTCGCGTAATCAAACACACACTGGACCAAGCCCTTGGCCCTCCTTCCGAAGTTGACTTCAATGGACGGGAGGTCACGGAGCAAACAATCAGTGATTTGCAAAACGCCTTCAACGCTTCGAATCCAACTTTCAGCCAGCTTCAGGATGGATGGAGTGGTCCAGACGACTCTCAATCAGACATTTCTGATGCGCTTTCTACGGGTGCATACAGCCGGTCGCGAGGATTCTGGGTTCCCCCAATTCAGCAGAGGTTTAATATGAATATGACTAACCCAATTACTGATAAAGCTTACGGCGAGCCAATGTCAATGTCTAATAATTTCTTTAGTCAAGATCTGAGTAGGCCTTGGGGGCACCCGCTTCCCCACATTGGTGTCTCAGGAAACACTTCGTCTCAGCCTCATCGTGTGTTCTCTGGTCCGTTAACTGGAGCTTGCAGTTTCGATGCACGCTTTGCCAGCGAGCAAAGTAGGTATGCTTCAGGCTCAGGCGCTGGGCCATGCCGGTCTATCACACAAGCCAACCGCGGTGGGTCATGTTTTCCAACGCAGAATTCTCCTTGGGGAACATTCGCTGCCAGCTCCCCGAGTATCCAGGCGCCTAGATCACCTGCGAACCGCCAAAGCAGCACATATCAACAGATCGGATTGTATCCTCTACCACCTTATCATCAACAGCCAGTTGGGACTCCCCTATCTCCGACAGCCTCTGAGTTTACCTCTTCCAGCGCGACTGCACCGCCATGGACATCTTCAGCCGTGAGGAGTACCTAATCTTGTATTCCTAGCACATGCTCACGCTTGTAGGTCGGTGTGAGCTCCACTCAGACGTACATTTCGCCTCTCGAACCACTTAATTACCGCAGGCTCCTCGACAAAAATGTCTCTTGTGATTGGAGGTATATTGTTGATAAAATTGTTTGCAACAATGATCAACAGGCTTCTATTTTCCTACAGCAGAAACTCAAAGTTGGAACAGCTGAGCAAAAGTATGAAATTATAGAGGCCATAGTGCATCAGGCATATCCCCTAATGATTAATCGTTTTGGCAACTTTCTTGTCCAGCGTTGTTTTGAGCATGGCACATCTGAACAGATAATTGCCATTGCAAATGCAATAAAAGGCAACACATTGAGCCTTAGCATGGATCCGTTTGGCTGTCATGTAATCCAAAAGGCATTCGACTGTGTCCCTGAAGAACACAAAGCTGTTATGGTCCATGAACTTTTACGCAGAATTCCAGAAACAGTGATCCACCGGTATGCCTGTCACGTCTGGCAGAAGCTTTTCGAGTTACGATGGAGTGGTGAACCTCCGCAGATTATGGCCAAGGTCAACGAAGCACTGTGCGGAATGTGGCATGAAGTCGCTTTAGGGGAGACAGGAAGCTTGGTGGTACAAAACATATTTGAGAACTGTGTGGAGGATGAAAAAGTAAGAGTTTCCGTCTCTGCTATTCTAAACGGGCAGACCCCATACACCAAGGAGACAGCCAACACACGACCAGCATAAAAACTCATGAAGAAGGAAGGAAGGGGTTTTAAGTATACACGGGCAGAGAATGCTGACGAGCCCTTAGCGTCCGGCTATAGAAGAAGTGCTATCCAAGATCGACCTACTTGCTCACGGCCAGTTTGGAAACTGGTGTATTCAACACATTTGCGAGCACGGCGCACCTCATGACAAGAATCGTGCCATTGAGCATATCCTCCTATGGTCAGTTGACTATAGCATGGATCAATTTGCTTCTAAGATAGTGGAAAAATGTTTGAAAATCGGTGGCTCTGAGTTCCTAGACCGCTATCTTACTCGAGTGTGTACTGGCCGTGCTGATCGACCGAGAATGCCATTGATTGACAGTAAGTCGCAAGTTCAAGCTTGGGGAGGGATTAGTCCTAAACTATAGATAGTTGCTGGGGATCAGTATGGGAACTACCTCATCCAGTGGATCCTTATGAACGCCGCGCCTCATCAGCGTGAGCTAGTTGCAAGCCATATCAGGTATGTTTTGTTGTCTAGTTTATTCCAACAGCTCTAATTCTCCCTTAAAGGAAACATATGGTCTCTTTACGTGGGTCTAAGTTTGGTTCTCGAGTGGCTATGCTCTGCTGCAACCCGTCTCATATTACACGCCCTGGACCAGGAGCTGGTATGCAGATTGGTCGGTTCACAAACTTCAATGACGATAGGTACCAAACGTCAGGTCAGAATGGAGGCCGATTTAATCGTGGAAGCCAATGGAACCCTAACTACCCACCATTCCGTTAAGATCGGCAGCAAAAGCGTTTGCAAACAATGGGTTCAATTCTCCCGTTACTTGAGCCTCGGGGGCAACATGAGCTGGGTCTGTGGTGCTTAATGCACGGGTATACGGCTGACACAATATAGTATTGACTTAGTATTCTACGGCGCTCTCGTCCAGGGTTTCGCGACGCTCTGGTCATATTGGGCAAGGAGTATCTACAACTGACTGATAATGAGCGGTCCTCTCAACGTTCTGCGCTCCATGTTCCATGTATCTAAAGCTAAGACCCTTTTCTTTGTTTCAGCTTGACAAAAGAAAAAAGTACTTTCATGAAATAGCTACATTTTATCAGAAAAACAAAGCTACAGGAGTGGGTTGTTATGCGAGAGATTTGGTTTACGGAAGCAAGCAACACTACGTGTGGAGACTCACCTTTTATGTGCTATGTCTGGTCACTCATTAGTTCCTAGTGTTATGTTATTCTTTTACACCCAGAATAGTCTATAATCAGTGCCCAAGGCCATGTGACATAAGTTCCATAAAAGATACCTACTTCTATGGTGGGGACTAATGATCGCCGAAGTGGCCTATTTCTCGCTAGAATATTAAGGGCCCTAGGATCAATGGTAGCGGTTCTCATGCCCCAGATTTCCATCCTGCCCCGCCCATTCTAGGTCTAAGAAGTTTCACCAACTTCGTCCTTCTCCCAGGCTTCCGCCTCCTAGGCTTAGTGCTTGGTGTGTCATGGCCTGTTAATATAGTGTCTGGTATCTGCTGAATACCAGGGACTGGTTGGCCAGTCGTGATGAGCTCCACGATATGGGCGAAGGAGGAAGGGTATGTAGGTTCCTGAACAGGTATGGATGTCTGTTTGGAATGATCCATTGAAATATGTGTGTCCGCTACTGGAGTATTAAGCTGCTGAGGCGTGGCTCCGGTGTTCTGATTTCCAGACAAATTTTCAGCATGCAACCATGCCTTGTAGGCTGCAAAGTTCACAGATTGTGCGAGCTTCTCTTTTCTATTGACAGATCAATGGATAGTGGGTTAGCTTCACCATTTGCACTTGCAAGCGCTAGCAATACATAGTGTACTAAAATGTACTGATGTTTCTTTGAATTTTTTTTTTT
>NW_015378591.1:0-19243 GCF_001204775.2 Aspergillus nomiae NRRL 13137
TTACTTGCCAGATTCTTGTGTCAACATAATGATCACTCTGGATGGGACCTGTTCAAGATAAATAAATAAATAAAAATACGTAAAAAAGTAAAAAGTAAAGAGCGAAGATATAAATAAAAGATAAAGATAAATTAATAATATATCAAGAAAGATGGAGGCAGCATTAGATATTATTCCTCAATCAGATACGGAGTATGTGTAATATAAGTGAGGAGTTGAATACTAGTAGTAGCACTCCGTGCTCCGTACATTGTAACTAGAAATATACTCTGTACTCTATGTTTGTTTTGAAAGATACCTCAACATGGAAGTGCAACTTGAAGCTAGGTTAACTAACTATATACAGAATAGCTTCCAGTATTATAATTTACACTTATAGGCCTACCCTACACGTCCTATTCATTGAATCATCTCCCATTTGTATTTTTTATGGAGTTTGCGTACATTGAACTCTCCGGCATTTACCACAAGGTTAGACACAAACACAAGTTGAAAGTGAGTATTCTATATTTTCAAGCTAGAAGAGAGCGCTGGGCGGCGGGCGCACCAGTACGTAGTGGCCCTAACAACTACTCTGGAGTACTACGCAGTAGTACTTAGGTACCCAGATGTATTTTAGCGCCAGACTGCAACTTCATCCTTAAGTTGCCTGGTGATTGGCCATGAACAACTCCTTCCCCACCAAGGAAATGGTGGCAATATCCGAGAAGCCGAATGGATCTGCAATTCTCAACTTCTCTCTACTGTGTATTACCTGATTTCAGCTAACCTATTCCTTGTTGCGATCGACGGGAGTGTATATAAAGCCCAAGTCATCAGAATTTACTCGTTACACTTTCAATTATTTTTTTTCCCACACATCCCGGAAGGCATGAGCGAGCAGTTATTGCCGTCGAACTAACTGTACAAAACTTGCCGTTGTTGAACGGGACCCTATACTTTATCGTTCATTTGCCTTGTATGTCTCATTGTACCTGCGCGAGATTCTCCATATCTTCGCTTGAGATATTTTGTCCCGTGTTCCCAAGTGCTTTTTTACCCCCCACCTCCCGGGGGCAACGTCACAGGGTAGATTGCGGTAACCTCACCTTAGAGGGAATTGCGACGAGACTCGCTACCTAAACTGAGTACTGGTAATGTGAGGAGGAAAGGAGAAAGAGTGTTGAACCCTTTTGCTACAAATAGTCGCTTAGGCGTAGTGGGGCTTGGTGATGACGATGGATATCGAACTTCTACATCATAGACACATGTCGAAGCCCGGCGACGATGGCTACCGTACCCCCACGATTGAGGATGCCGAGGATTATATTACAGTGCAACGAAATGATAACTCATTATATCCGTCTGCTGGGGCCTGGGCACGCCAGGCTCATTCCTCAGCGCTGGAAGCTTTGCATAGTAACTCGTGCCGCAAGCCTGAAGGAGATGGTCTCGCGGATGTAAATGGCGTGCATCCTTACAACGAGCCCGACTATTCAGCCGTAAATCTCAGTTGGAAAAAACGGATACGTCACTTTACCTGGGCATTTTTCACATTGACAATGGCAACTGGCGGGATTGCCAATGTTCTGTATGAGAGTAAGTTCGGTCATGCCTTGGGTCTAGGACTGCAAACTTGCTTACCACAGATTAGTACCCTATAGATTCCGAGGTCTACAGATAATCGGTGTCATTTTCTTCCTAGCCAATATCATATTATATATCATCATCTGGATCCTGTTGGTCATGCGGTTTTACCATTATCCTTATACATTCAAAGCATCATTCTTGCATCCAACAGAGTCCCTTTTTGTCCCAGCCTCGGTGGTTTCGTTCGGAACAATTCTGATAAATATCTCGCAATATGGGCCAGACAATACGGGGCCTTGGCTTGCACACGTTGTCGGGATATTGTTCTGGATTGATGCCTGTCTGGCCATCATATTTTCGGCTGGCATATATCTCCTGCTGTAGGTCGTTTACTTTGGCCAAACAATATTATGCTCTAGATCCTGATGGCAAGTTAGGTGGTCAACGCAGACTTTCACCATCGCCCAAATGACTCCGATTTGGATATTTCCCGCATACCCTTTGCTGATAATCGGTCCCCATGCTGGTATCTTGAGTTCAAAGCTTGAACCTTCCCGCTCATTACCGATTATAATTGGTGGCGTAACTATTCAAGGGGTTGGTTTTCTAGTGTCCCTGATGGTATATTCCGCCTTCATATATAGACTGATGTCGCAAAAACTCCCAAGGGAGAACGTTCGACCCGGCATGTTTGTTTCTATCGGCCCTAGCGCTTTCACAGTTGCTGGCCTCGTGAATATGGCTACTAATGCTAAAAGGTGTTTTCCTGACGATTTCATGGGCAATGGGCCTTTGGCCGCAGAGGTTATAAGGGTAGTTGTCAACTTTGCTGCCTTGTGGCTATGGGGGTAAGGCCTTTCCACCAACCTGGTTATTGTCATGTAACTGTTGACTGATCCATACATAGCTTGGCTATATTTTTCTTTTTCATCGCGAGTTTTGCTCATTGGTCAGCTATAGGGCCTGGTCGGATGATCTTTACGATGGGATGGTTCTCATTTGTTTTTCCGAATACGGCGTTGATCACAGCGACATTCGCCATCGGCCACGCATTCTCCTGCAAGCCAATTCTGATTATAGGATGTGTTATGGTCGTGCCCCTCATACTAATGTACATATTCGTTTGTTATATGATGATCCGTGCCATTTTGTTACACCAAATTCTCTGGCCACAGAAAGGAGAGGACAAAAATGAGGGTGGATTTGAGATCAATGAGATCAAGCCAGAATCTCCAGGCGATCATAGCCCTGCTTGAGGTTGTGTGCTTTTACCCACGAAGATGAGCATGGCATCGGTTTATGAATCAGGTACGAGATCACCTCAGGGCGAATTGTTCCTTCATGCCAATGTAAAAGAACAAGCTTTTCATACTTTAAGGAAGCATATCTAACCTTGTACGTGTAATACATCCTGGTACATGCCGTACAAAGAACATAGGGCGTACCTGTACCCCCTATGATCACTAGGATGTACTACCGTGGGACTACTGTAGGTATTGAGATTTAAACGCGCTAGTCCATAAGAGGAATAAACTAGCCGAGATGGTCATTTTCTAATAGGCTATTATCCAGTATAGCTAGCCTTATATGGTAAGGCTGATACATCGATGAACGTGACGATGGACCCTTTTCAAGGTTCCATACTCCTATCGCCGGGTGTGGATGCGGAAGAGCGTTAAACTGTGACGCAGATTAAATTTTTTTTTCCCCCTCCGTTTACCCCTCGTGTGCCAGAAATCTTTTAAAGCACTACATTTCTTTAACATCCACGATAAAATTCCCGGTCCGTTCGATTGTCTGTCAAATATCTCTGATTGATATACTGCACTCGCCTATACAATTGGTACAAGCCATCACTGCCAAAATGTCGCAAAAAGTTTATGTCACCTATAACCAGGTATGGTCTTTTCCTTCCAGATTGACTAGTCGGTTGTGTGTCTGCCTCGATGTCCCACAATAACTCTATC
The DNA here is from genome assembly GCF_001204775.2 of Aspergillus nomiae NRRL 13137. Classification (NCBI taxonomy): domain Eukaryota; kingdom Fungi; phylum Ascomycota; class Eurotiomycetes; order Eurotiales; family Aspergillaceae; genus Aspergillus; species Aspergillus nomiae. The sequence continues at coordinate 3,537 of NW_015378591.1, forward strand.
TTCGTCCTATGCCTACACATGGTACAGACTATGAGTGTGTTGAATATCTTTCTAGTGTCGATGGCTGCTGGAAGGCGAGCGGCCATTTTCGCTATGGCGATACCCCGTCGCTCCTTCATAACCTGACCCGCTAATACGTTATTCTACCAGGTGCACAAGCTGTGCCAGTCTTCAGCTGATAAGATTCTGACCACCTTTCATCCAAATCTTATGATTGCTATCGGCGGCGGCGGATATGTCCCTGCTCGTATTCTACGGTATGCCAGTTAAATGTACTGCCTTCTAGAGGCGGCTGCCTGACCTGACATTCAACAGGTCCTTTCTCAAGCGCTCTGGTGAACCCAACATCCCCATTCAAGCCATCGGCCTGTCGCTCTACGAGGACCTGGGTCGTGGTGACGCCGAGGAAGTTCCTGGGACCAAGGTGACTCGGACACAATGGCTGGATCTCAGTTCCTTGGAGATGGCAAATCTTATTGGCAAGAACATACTCATTGTGGATGAGGTTGACGACACCCGGACCACTTTGGAATATGCGGTTCGCGAGCTTCAGAAGGATGTTGAACAGGCACAGAAGCAGCTTGGACGGGAGGGTGAAAAGACGAATTTTTTTGTCTTTGTGCTTCATGTATGTCATCCTTGGGCTTGTTTATAGTCATTCTACTTTTCGGTTGGCCTCGATACTAACCCTGCAATAGAACAAGAACAAGTCCAAGAAGGGAGTACTTCCTGCGGATATGATGGATTCTGGTCGCTATCATGCTGCCGTCACCACTGACGATGTTTGGATTTGCTACCCATGGGAAGCAAAGTATGTGATCTGCTATACCAGTACTAGGCTCGCGGTAACTGACAGATTTCTAATAGGGACATTGATGAACACGATGCGTTTGCCGAGAAGAACCCTCTCTTTTAAGGCCTCGTTTAATTCCCTTTGAACATTTTCTCTGTGCCTATGCATTCTTGGCTTCATTTGCTTGCATATAGTCCTTATTATCATGACCAGAAGATGACTGGGCATGTCACGATATAAACGGTGCCTTGACGACAATTGATAGAAATAAAAAAGAAAGGAAAGTTTAAAACAATACGATGCATTTAAAAGGTACAGCGTATTTAAAAGGCAAAAAATGGACGCCGTCTTTGATGGGTAATGGGGTTTGAAAGAGCTGTTTCCCAATTTGTAACTTCTGCTATCTCCCAGTATTTCACCTTTCCTTGCCTATAGATCTACTGCCCAAACCTTCAGCCTTCATGACATTTGTCCTATATTCAATAACGTAACAATAATAGCATGTGCAGAGTCAGATTTGGCTCGCTCTGGGATTCGTGGTAAAGCCGCCACAATAATATCTCGCCTATATTTGTATTAAATGCCCTCCCGGCTGCTGCACAAGCGACAGGCATCCGAGTCCCGAATAAAGACCGCCCTAATGATACATGGAGTAGGAGGAGGCTAGTATCTCACAACCGAACCGATCGACCAAGGCGCTTTAGTCGACATCAACGTTCTGCCTGCGCAACTCCGCCTTAGCCTGCTCGATCTCCTTTTGCAGCTCCTCATGCGCCTCGGGTACATCATTGAATGTTAAGATTGCTACACCTAGGCGACCAAGTAGGTAACATCCGAACGATATTAAGGCGTAGAAGGGAAGCTGGGGAGATTGTGCTGGTGTTAGTGGCGTGCAGAAATATCAGCCAGTGATGTTTCGAACAGAGCAGACGCACGACAGGAATGATCTCTTTTTGAACGGTTTCATTGAGGGGGACAAGATCCAAGTAGAGGACAAGATAGAGCTGTATAGGGAAGGAAAAGAAAAGTCACGTTAGTAATAGCATGAGTAGAAGGGTGCGGTTTCTGGCATACCGAAGAGACAAGTAGGAGAACGGAGAGGGTCTGTTGAGCGCGTGTCATCGCGAAAAAGGGCTGTAACTGAATATCTAAGGAAGAAATGTCGCAATTACAATGGCACTGATGCAGTGATGATAGACAAAGCTATCTAATATATCAGGGTGCGTCAAAGAGCAAGGTAAGGGACCTGGGGAATAAGGAATGACAGGTATGTTGCTAGGTAGTATTACGTTTACGACAGACATTCGTGCTAGTGGTTCCCTATGCGCCCTTGGCAGCCGAGTTCACCTTACTAGTGTACTAGTAATTGATCGAGAGTGGATTCCCTGTTTCTGATACCAACATCCACCGTCGGCATATTATAGTAAGTGAAGTCGTGAGCATGGGTCGCGTAACAAAGTTCAGATAAGTGAAAGGAAAATTAGAAGGAAAATATGTGGATTTTAACTATATCACCACGCACATTATTGTGTACCGGGGCAATGGAGCGCATTATTCGATACAGCCTTGATTGTACTGTACATACAAATAATATAATACGTGGCAGAGAGTATGGGTAGTAAAATTTCACAGCTTTTAGTACACTTGTTGTCCAAGTCCGCCTTAGGCCAACTGATGCTAAACTCGAGTTATTGTTCACCACTTGAAACAGGGCTCTTTAAAAAAGATTGTATTTTTTCGACCGCACGTCCTGTTCACTCTGGGAGTCCAAGAACATCTCACAAACACGAGATCGTCCGATATTCAGGTCAAGAAAACAAACCTAATACGCTAGTTGCTGTTCCTCACTATTTATCCATCATACCGTACCCGGCCCATATATTCTTTTTCCTTCCCCTCCTCGGGGGTTTATTCTGGAAGCATACACCAATAGGTATCCCCAACGGAGTACTCGTTCTAGTCACGCTAGAACAACTGTGATTCGTCACTTGATCTTTTATATGTCTCCTGTCCCAAAGGTTGAAGTGCAAGAGATGGCCCCAGCAAACGAAGCGAATGCCATGCGGAATTCCATGAAGCAAAGTAGCCTACCTATCACAAAAATACAAGGAAACGAATGCATGGAATATCCATCTCTGAGCCAGATCATATCTAGTTTGGCCCCAATGCCCCCAGGATTAGCCCCTGCGGTATCCGAGCCTTTGCCTCTTGAAGAACAACGAGCCTTGTTTGATACCCTTGAAAAAACTCTCGGGATGGCGGAGACTAGATACCAACCCAGTTTAACAGCTAAGGCTGAAGAAGATAATCCTTCCTTCAAGCAAGTCGATGCTCTTTTCGAGGGCCTCCAAGATACTCTGTGTAGGCTCTGGACATGCAGGTCAAGCTTCATGGTGCAAGCTGCAGAGGCTTTGGCAAACGGAAGTAGGAACCGTAAGTGCAAATACAATATCAATGCTGATTAGTCTCATTGTTAATACGTTCACAGCATTGTGGCGACTTCCGTACGGACAGAGTGGTGTTTTAACCTTTTTTCTCCAACTTATTGCTTCCAAGGAGGATGTCGACACTGGTCTACTCCTCCATGCTTTGCGATTGATTGGGAATTCCTGTGCCGACACTGGTAAGTTCAATTCGTTCAGTGTTATAGATCCAGGTCCTATCACAGCGCTCACTTTTTTCTTAGACGAAAATAGAACAATCGTTGTGAAAGGAAACTACATTTCTGCTATCATCCAACATCTTTTGAATCCAGAACTCATACAGATAGTAATACCTGTTATCTACAATATTTGCATTGATTTTGGTGAGGTATATTGAATCAAGCTGTACTTGGTTACTAACCATTCATAGAGCCTGCCCAGTCTCAACTGGCTGCAAGTAAAATAGTTTACATATTTCTGAAATTACTAAGGGAGGATTCATTCAAGGAACACGAAACTTTACTCGATTTTGTCTATGAGCTCATAGAACTAACTACTGAGCAAGGTTTGATATAGCCCTTCCCCCTTCCCTTTACTTGCTTCTAACAGGCCCATGCAGAACAAGGGATAGAGTTGTCACCTGATGAAACCATCTCGCTTCTTATTGATCTTGCCGTTCATAAGGGCATTGCCCATACCGCTGCTCGGTTCTCTTGCATTGTGACTTGCTCGATGGCGTATCTCGATAATAAACGGTTTCAGAATCTTTGCATAACAAGATACATGGTAGCTGACGTATTGTCGATGCTCAGCAAATCCTTAAGTTTCGACGCAGAACGGTCCTCCACTGATGATATTCAAGTACTGGCACAGGTTCAGTTAAGGATCAACCAAACGCTAGCAGAGATATCTGGGGCATCATTATTCGCTGAATACTACCCCCTTGGCTCTGATCTTTCAGGGATACTGAGAAGCTGGCTACAGAGAACGGAGGATCAACTACAGATCTGCTCCTGTGTCATGTTAGGAAACTTGGCGCGTTCAGATGAAATATGTCAAGCGATGGTCCGAGACCTGAGCATCCACCGGGATTTGATATCAATCGTTAAGAGTGACGCCAGAGGACCCGTGCTTCATGCTGCACTAGGATTCTTAAAGAATTTGGCAATCGCTGGAGATAATAGATTGCATCTGGGACAAGCTGGTATCATCCCTGCGGTCTCTCATCTCTGGGAATACGAGACGCTACCACAAGTTCAATTCGCAGCCACCAGCATCGTACGGCAGGTGATCATTGCTTCCTTTGAAAATGTATCACAATTGCTAGATATTTCCCCCGAGGATGAACACCACAGTACCTATCTCTCACAGTTGCTTTCACTGTTCAACAAAACGGACTCCACTCCTATTAGGACTGAGATTGGACGCATCATAGCATCCATCTGTCGTACTCTCATCCCGAAATCACGTGAACAGAATGAAAAAGCAGATGCCACCCTCAAGCATCTCTTTAGCATTCACGAAGGCATTGCCTTCCCAATAGGTGCTATGATATCTCAATCACAGTGGCCCGTTGTTCGGAGCGAAGGCTGGTTTGCCCTCGCGTTGATGGCATCTAGCCAGTCGGGTTCTGCTGCTGCTGTGGACTGCATAGAGAAGATGGGTCTGTTCCCAACTCTTGAGCAAAACTTGACCGCAGAATCCCTTGGCTCAATGGACGAAGCGGACAAGTTGCAGTTAATCAAAGATCGTGACAACATAATCGTGCTCATCCAGGAAATATTGAAACAAGATGTAAGTTATACGGTACTCTTAGAATGGCGCTTCGAGGTAATACTAAAAACACTTTGCAGCCTATTCAACTTTCAGAATCGGCCAAAAGTACGCTACAAGGCCTGATGAACAGCCAGGTCTTGCGGCACCTGGAAAGCACCAGAGAACGTTGAATTTATACTCCAGCACAGCCTCAGGATTATACAGAACACATTATATCTAGATTGGTCTAAGCTTACAGGTATGGAAAAAGGCTCAATAACCGGGTAGAGTCAAGTATTATATATTTATGGAACGTCGAATTATCCCCAGAGATGTTCATTTCTCTATTTTCATTGAGTGCAGATGGGATTAAGTAGGGTCAGAAAGTATCTAAGCAAACCATTTCCTCAGCGTACGCTCGATACCGATGGAGGAGATCAGTAGATTCCAGCCCCCCCAAACTTGCCTCAATGGAGTAATGCGCAGCTAGCCCTTTCCCGTCGATTATAGCGCCTGGGTCCCTGCCCAAAAGTTTCTGTGCGACCTCTAAGGATAGCTTATCTGAGTCCTGTTGAATGATAGACTTCACAATGCTTGGGTCGCCTGCTCGTAGACATAGAAAGTTGGGGCTAACACTGTCAGTGGGATCGACCCACACGGGGAATTTATACCGATATAGATTGCCGTCTTCGAGATGTTGCAGGAACGAATAGTGCTGCTGTGCATGGACCGTCCAGTCATCCAGTTCAGGCCCGTTGTCACCATATATGGACATGCCAATTGGTGTTCGATCCCCATCCTCATCCGCCAACGGAAGCCAGCGATAGCTCTCAGAGGGAGGGGGATATCCCTTTAGTATTTTGAAATCGGCAGGGCCTTTCCAGGTTGGAAGATCTGTGGCCCGCCAATCCTGGGTGATAGGAGCCCGAGACTGGTCGGAGGAAGAAAGCTCGGGAAGATAGGGAAGGGCAACACCAGGATGGCTATGGAGGGCTTGAAGAGCTGCTTGGTTAATAACATTTGCTGAGACTATTAGGGAATCAGGGTGGTCAAGCTTGGTTTTAACGATTGTAGAGACTGTATGATCCTCCAAGAAGATGATATCGCCATCTATTTTGATAAAAATCACATTCCCATCCATGCCACCCCACTGGATATAATCACCGAAGCCCAAGACTTGGTAGAGAGGAGTGCGTTTCACAGTAGACGCGAGCCATTCTAGACTTTCCGTGTTATTCGTCTGCGGGATAAATATTACTTGGTCGAGGAATCCATGGTTATCGATGAGGTTCCTCTTTGTAAGTCAAGTCAGACATGGCCACGATGAGACGCAACGCCGGCGGAACTCACTTGAAGGTAGCAATCCAGGATACCCGTTCGCTCATGGTTACGAAATGGTACTAGCGCAACGATTCTGATATCTTTTGGTTTCTCGAACAGTCCAAGATTTCTGGAGTAAGCGTGGAATGGTGCCGGGCTCACTCTTTGAATAAAAAGAGGCAGCAGACCCAACTCGAAAAGCGAATACTTTGAGAAGTATACGCTGGTAAAAATCATAATCATGCACATACAACTAACAGCGCACCAGGTCAATGCAGGTAAACAAAAATGGCGTGAATGATCGTTCCTGCCATGCAGTTTTGCATCGCAGATAGAGTCAAGGCGACCCATGACAGGGTTGCGTACTCACATCTATCCCAGAGCGAGCAACTGACAGGCCCCCATACTTCCGGTATCTACTGTCACTAGTGAATTTATAAGAAACCTTTTAAAGGTCACCATCACGCTCCCGTTTTCGGACATTGTAGGGATGTAGGGAATCATAGGAAGTGGTGACAACAACTCTAATATGAATCCGGAATTAGATAACTATGGGTGGCTGGTCATATTTTTGTCCGGAATGCGGAGGGGAAAAGGCACAATGCTGCATGCATTCCCGCAAGGGGAAGTTTTCAAGATTGGTTGTGTTTAGTTTTCATCTCTGTCCCGATGTTGGAAATAAGTTGGAGTGGGGAATCGAAAATGAATTTAATTCATCTACTACTCCGTACAGATATTTGATTCGCAGGTTATGTATGACGTCGCCGACACGTGAAACGGCTCCGGATGTCCGATGGTGTCCTCGCGGTTGGCCAAGTCCAACCTTTGCGGTCGCCATCTCCCTGGCTATCAAATGAAACCGCCTACAATTGATAATCTGAACTTCGCATGAGAACATGAGGACGGCCGTCCTCTTTGGCCGTTTCTGTTCGAGCCGTGGTGGAATACCGCAGCTACTGTCCCGCTTTACTTTGCCAGTTCGATGGCGTTTCAGTCGGCCGCCGTCATGTCGTCAAAGGCTTGGGCGGGGATCCCAAAGCCGGAAGCATATGCCACGGACGTTGTTACTCTCTTCATTAACCCCCGGTGCATTTTTGAAGTTGGCGGAGGAAGGCGAAGGAAATGAAAGGACGGGTGAAATGCAGATGCTAGAAGCTTCACGCCAAGAGATCCAAAAGAGCGTCACCCAGGATGCACGGGGCTTATCGAGGCTTCAACAGTCCATTTTCGTCTTCTGGTACTACTACATATATGATCCGGTTGCTACGGGCCTCAGATTTGCACATCTTGTGGTTGTTTTCTTGCCTGTCATCCTTACAGTCCCAGTTGTATGGTTCGGCAAGCGCCTCAAGACGCGCAAAGATGTACGGAGCGGGACACTATGGTGGTATAACTTCCTCGTGAGGTCAATGGAGCGTGCGGGACCGGCCTTCATTAAGGTAGGACACCATCCCTGTTCAGCTACTAGAAGTCCAGATAATCTGCAGCGTGCATACTGATATCTGTTCTGGTTTTCTTCTAACAGCTCGGACAATGGGCGGCTTCACGCACAGATATCTTCCCTCCTGAATTGTGTAACATCATGTCGTCTCTCCATTCAAATGCCCCATCGCACTCGTTACAAGAAACTAAGAAAACTATTTGCAAGGCCTTCAACGGGCTACCATTTGAAGATATTTTCGAGGAGTTCTATGAGGAGCCTTTAGGGGTGGGAGCCATTGCACAAGTTTACAAAGCAAGATTGAAACCAAACCTTGCGGCATCCCAGGACCAGGAAGCCTTAGAAATACGGGGTTTACGAGATAAAGTCCGAAAGAATGTCGATGTATTGATGAAGAGTACGCCCCAGCGAGTTCCTTCTTCATATGTAGCCGTCAAGGTGCTTCACCCTAAAGTCGAGCGTGTGATTCGAAGAGACTTGAAGATAATGTCTTTCTTTGCTTCACTAATCAATGCGATCCCCACTATGCACTGGTTATCTTTACCAGACGAGGTTCATCAATTTGGAGAGATGATGAAGCTGCAATTGGACCTGCGCATCGAGGCGAGTAACCTGGTCATGTTTCGTGAAAAGTTCAAATTGCGCACCACCGCTTGGTTTCCATACCCCTACCTGGGTTACACAACCCGCGAGGTGCTGGTGGAGGAATTTGCGCAGGGAATTCCTCTATCAACCTTCCTTGACGTCGGAGGGGGTATCTTTCAGCAAGAAATTGCTCATGAAGGCCTAGACGCATTCCTCCACATGTTATTAATTGACAATTTTGTTCACGCGGATTTGCACCCTGGTAATATCATGGTTCGGTTTTACCAACCGAGTGAGTTGGATCTTTCACTCCGCAAACATACTAGGGCGTCCGATGCACCAACCGCGGCGGACGTTGATGTAACAGAGGCGGTACTTGCACGACTACGACCTCATGCCCATAGTCCAGAAGACTGGGAGAGGGTTCTTGAACAGCTTAATGCGGAAGGCTATCGTCCACAACTTATCTTCATTGATACTGGTTTAGTAACCCAGCTCAACGATACTAATCGGCGAAACTTCCTTGACCTCTTCCGCGCGGTCGCAGAATTTGATGGGTATCGAGCGGGTCAGCTCATGGTCGAACGATGCCGTCAGCCAGGGGAGGTCACTGACCCCGAGGTCTTTGCGCTGAAAATGCAGCATCTAGTCCTTAGCGTCAAGTCACGAACCTTTGCGCTTGGCAATATTAGTATTGGAGACGTGCTAAGCGAGGTGTTATCCATGGTTCGAGGCTACCACGTCCGGCTTGAAGGAGACTTTGTCAACGTTGTTATATCGATCCTTCTTCTAGAAGGTATCGGACGGAGTCTTGATCCAAATCTCGACCTCTTCAAAAGGTGAGTAGATAACTGACTTCTCGAGAACATTAAGAGTGTTTGGTACCCCGTACATCTAAGTATAAACGACAATTAATTCCTCCTTGCTTTAGTGCCCTCCCTATTTTGCGGAAACTTGGATCTAATACTACATTCTTGAAATCTGTTCGATCGGGCGACACTTCCATGCTCCGCGTTTGGGTTGGACTTGAAGCGCGAGGCTTACTTCAAGCCAGCATTGAGACCGTCGAACTGTGCGTCAAGTCTGATATGCTATCCCCTAATATCTAAGAGAAAGGAGACCGAGGAATCTGGGATAGCATACTTTTTCGCTCCACTCGGAACGTTCATAGAATAGAGCTGGGAACTCCACAAAGAGGCTTATTATATTAGTGAAATTTCGCCCCTGCTCCTGTATACACTATGACGACAGTCAAAGTTGGATTAGTAGTAGATCATGTATACAAGGATACTCGATGATTTAACCTACAGCCTGTCTCCAACGATCCATAAGCTGCGAGCACGTTGCAGAACGTCCGAAAAAGGCATCAATGCTGTGATTGATTTGGAGGGTAGAAATCCCTTAGCATGGCGTAGCGTAGGAAGTGCTGTATCTGTTCATACGCAGACTGTCTTCAACCCCCCACACTCCTCATGAGAATTGCGTCGTCTGAAGCAAAATAGATGGTCCCTGGTGAATCTAGACTATCGCCTCTAAGTAGATGGATGGCCGCATTAGCAGCGAAAAATCTTCAGTACTAGTCTTCCTGTCATTTTAGTTTTGGTGGGCGATGCCCTTGTATCGGAAAAACTACGCCTACAAGAACCATATAGACTTCCCTAGACAAATTACTGTATCAATAGATAGCCTCTTCGAGGGAAAATGCTGCAAAGACGCAAAGGAGCATGGGTGGCATGTATTTCGTCCCGAATAACAACTATAGACGCCATTGTTTCATCGCCATCATTATCTGCCTGGCAGTCCGTATAGCCGAAAGAAATCTATTTCATGTTTAGACAGGGAAGGTGAAATAATTAAGTAGGGTGTATAGAGAAGTAGGGAAGGTAAGAAAAGAAACATATAGAATGATGCGTCCCTATGGAGGGCCATCAGACGCCCGCGCCTTGTTCAGTATACAGGTGAGTGGAGAGTCATCATCGCCGAAGAACAATATCATCAGCAGTGGAATTGCGCCATTAGTTCCTGCCGTTTTCTCGAACTACAGCACCAGTAGCTCGCCACCAAACATCGCCTCCCCATCTCATCAATCGTTCTACAGCAGCGGTAGGTGTGTCCAAGGCAGGCCTGATATCCAGATAGAAGACAGGCTCTCCTGTAGGCTCGGGAGGCCCTGAATAGTAATCAATCACATAACGAACTTCTTTCGGACCAGACGGCGTCTGTCGCATCACAAACCAGTCGTGTCGATCGAACGGTGGAGGTGTTCTAGAATATATCAGCAACACAGTACGACAACATGCCAAGCACAAGGGGAGGGCAACTGGGGTACTAACCCAAACTTTGCTGGATACAGCCAACCTAGTGTTTGCAGTACCTGCGCCTTTGGAGTAAGCTCCTGCGGCCGACCTTGGAACCTGAGAAGGCGTGGCTGATTCTCCGGGGTACCCGCATCTGTCACTTCTCTGGCGGCATCTAATGCGATGTTTTCCTCGCCACGTCGGCACTTTTCCCAGCCATTTTTTAGACCTTTCGAGAATATACGTTCCCATCCGACAATTTCATCCCAAGCGCCTTCATTCAAAAAATTGTGCACTGCAACCATTGCTTCCACTGCATCTTGAGGGGTATCCGTGTAACCTTTGCGCAACATAGCATTGTACATTTGCTGAGGAGAAGGATACTCCCAATTGCTATCTGTATCTCCACGGGGTATAGAGGAAGGCTCACGCTCCAGCGGCAGGTCGACGGTTTGGTTCGGTGCTCGTTCCTGAGAGATGGAAGAGAACATATAGTTCAAAGGGTTCATTTTGGATAAGGTTGACTTGTTTTCTGGTTTAGAAGGCAATGGCGTATCTGAAGATTTTGACTTCGGTGGCACATAGAAGGGAGAGTCTTTAGACCGGACGGGACAGGCACTAGGTGGTTCAGGAACTGAGGATGACACCGGAGGCGACGAGTTACCCGTGTGCATTGGACATGCTGGCTATGAGGCAGTATTAGTGGCCTGAACAAGTATACATGAAAATATGGTGACTAACAGGGGGGTGGTGTCCGAGGATGCCAATGGGTTCGGAACCACAGGTGTTGGCTGCGACGGGGAGTCTGCCCAGAACCAACCCATTTTGAAAGAAAAGCTAGGATAAATATGGGAAAATGAAGGAGAATATTCCAGAAAGGAAGATACAGAGATACAAAGTTATAGGCGACGACTAGTTGGGAAGCTAAAGAGGGAAAGCGACCATCGCAACAAAGGTGGAAGAGAATCTTACGGAGATTTCTTTTATTACTAAACCCCGAAAAAAAAATCGGAGAACTGGGGTTGGTCCGTCACCGTCCGTGAACTCTGTCGGGGTAAAGATAATCTCCATTACTTCTTGTATAGCGATTGAGTCCACTTCGCTAAAGTCCAAGTCCTGCCCTTTATTCATTCTTGTCATCATAGAAAATTTTACATATAAAATCAATATATGTCGAGTCTGTACACCGTATACAGAACATAATTCGAACACAACGTATCACCTGGCGGCTATTAATACAATAATTTACGATGACAGCAACGTCATCGGTTTGTCATCCAACTCTCTATAACCAACTACTTTGTACTCCTGAAGTTTGTGGTGATCAACAATTTGATTAGCTAATTTTAGTCTTGAATTTAACTCTTAATTACCAACAGCTTTTCTATTACTGGCATGCAAGCTGTAGCAGTTGTGATGGCATGTACCTCCAGTGCTGCACAAATGTAATGGAGTTGGCAGGATTTAGATGCTGCTGTTGTTCGTCAAGCATGTCTGGAGTGGCTTCGGCGCCATCGGTAGAGTGCTGTATATACTATGGCACTAATTATTCGGCTAGAATAGACCAAGAACATGTCAATTGGGAATCCCTGGTTCTGTGTTTCTAGAACACAAAATAGCTCAAGCCATGACCTCGATCCAGATGGATGTCCAGCTCTCTTGGTTGGTACTAGGAAGATAAAAGTAATCGATCAACACGTCGGACATCTGCATCCAGGTATGCCACCCACAAACTAGGGCGACGCGGGATAGACGCTCAACGAACCATGGGCGTTCAACCTGACCTGCCGAGCTTTGAGCGCCAATGAATAATACCCATGCGAACAAACCATAGCTCTTCGATAACAGTGACCAGGGACAATCAGTTATAGCTTGCTTCAAATGCCTTGTAAGCGCACGACCCAGCCCAGAAGACGGGGGCGATACAATAAGGAAATGGTTTAAGTAACAGATAGAAGCAATCCTCGTGACCGCTTCTACAGAACCAATATTTGATGTCGTCTCAGAAAATGACATACATCGTGTTGTAGATCCAGAACAGACATAAGTAAGGAGCCGATGCTCAACTTCACGATTGAGACTGCGAAAGAATTCGTGGTCATCGGCGCAGAGTACAGCGGGGTTTTGGTTGCAAGCCTGGCCGTAAAGTATAATATCACGCATAGCACGGAGAATACTTAGCAAACAAAAGCTGAGGTGAGGGTTAGAAACGAATGCAACACCCAATCTCTGCAGTTTTGACGTATCCGAGGGCGCTATACGTTCTTGAATATTGGCTGAAACTGTCTGCAAGCCACGAGCCAAAGGGAAAACCGGTTGGGTCATAAGTCCCGACGCAGCCTTCACATCAGTACTATTGTTACCAGTCAACATAATTCGGTAACAGGTGCATGGCGAAGCACATACGTAAGAATAGCAGCTAGCATTGAAGACTGATAAATGCTGTTGTCTGCAATTCCTCCTCGCAAGTCCACCATGCGCTTCAAGCCTCTGAGGTGCACACGAGCTTCATCAAACAATCCGACTATCAGCTGGTAAGAGTTAGAAGAAGTTATTGGCAAGAATTGTATATCTTCGATCTCAGTGGGCGACCCACTGCCAATAACATGGAAACTTTCTGCACGACCGGAGCAAAGGGACTAGGAATACATACTGCACCCGTAAGAAGATTAATGATTGTGCCAAATGCTTCGTTGCTTAACGATAGAATGGGATTGCACAGTTTGATATTCATCTCACGGATACACCTGGCTTTCATAATATAATAATCTGTATCGTGTAAAAGACGATGGGGGGCTTCCGAAGCAGCTAGGAACTGTGAATGTTGTCCAGCCAAAACAGCTCGGTGCGCAGCGCACATACTCATTAAGCCAAAGAAACTGCCCTGATCTGTAAATGAAGATTGGACTGCCATATCGGTTTTGGCCCTCTCATTGAAAGTATGTTCCTTCGGGAAAGTCATAGGCACAAAGACAGTACCCCCTAGTCAATTTAGTGGGTCAGAGGTAGTTCAGTACAGACAGTGCACTTTATTAATCGACACGTATTATGTGAAACCCAGAAAATCGCTAGCGGACCCCTACACCAGGAAACAAGATAGCAGGTAGAGACAAAGCAGTCGACTCACAATGAAAGACTAGTCGAGTAATAATAATAGGCACATCACTGGCACCTGGCAATGTACTGAATGGGTCGACAAGCCATGAGGTAGGAAAAGAAAGCGGAATTGTAATAGAGCTTGTTGATATTGGATGAGAAGCACAGCGCCTATCTGGCTGCTGCTGTTGTTTCCCCTTATTTTTGGCAAGGTCACAAGGAGGCCCTCTTCCCATGAGTAATTTTGGCTCCGAGGATGGATTAGCAAGCCTCGTGGGTAAGGCACGCTCTGACGGCGGATCTTCGAAATTTGGCCTGACAACGGCTTTACCTGCGAGTCTTTCGCGCCTAGAAACACGCTTCAGTCCAGCAAGTCGCTCACGCCTACGCACGTCGCGCATAACGTGAGAGCGAATAGTCCTGCGAGCATTAGTATCTTTGATTCGTTTGGAGCTCAAATCATCGTCATAGTCAATAAATGTGAATATAGGTTGATCCGGCGGCGTAATAATTGTTGGCCTCGGCCCTAGAAAGACTAAATTAACACTTGAAATGATGGGTACTGAGGGTATTATGACGGTTGATATTGCATTAATACAAACAGCCTGGTGTCAATCAGGAAGTGATAGTAGGTTTCACATTCTAGCGGGAGTCAGATACACAGGGGCAAAAAGAAAGAAGGAGAGAGAAAGGAATAGTAAAAGAGAACACTATGAAGAGTGACAAGCATGGGCACTAAGTAGTAGTACCGCACGATCTTCAGGGAGATATAAGGTATAAACTACAAAGTCGAGGGAGAAAGTTCATTTGGGGATGGGTAGAATATAGTGAAAAGGGGGGACTTGACCGCCATGAGATGCAAAAGATGTCAAATATGACGACGATGATGATGGTGATGATATTAAGGACAATTGGACAACACAACCCCAGACGAACCTGAATAGGAGCAATGCGTAGCAATAGACCTTGTGACGGAGTCCATAATAGCAAATTCCTCAAGCCGGTATATATCGGATGGCTCAACACTACTGAAAGAGTGAAAATGGGGAGGCGGACGAATTAGTTACCAAGCAAACATAGGAGCATTCCGGGGTAAGTGGTTGCATGTACAGGCAGAACTAGAGCTGGACTATAATTGTATTGACATTAACCGCGGAGAGAGCTCCTTACGCTAGCCTTAAAACTGGCGAACCCTTAGGGAAAATCTAGTCGGCATTCAGTATCATACTAATATACACCTTTAAAGTTCCACAGAATCAAACTATTACTAGGCCACATACGCTGCATGTGGACAATTAGGCAATGTTAACTAGTACGTACTGATAGTAAATGTTTGGACCACCTAAGTTGTGCTACGGAAGAGTTTCAATCCAACCTAGTTCATCCTCCTCCCCCCGCACCCAAAAAAGAGAAGAAAGAGAGAATAACACATTAAACAATGCTAGTAGTGTAGATGCCGAACACCGCGAGTTTCGTTCACTATAGCTGCTAAGAACCCGGGATAATGCCCGCAACTTCAAGAACAGCAGCTGTTGTACTGCTCAGGGCTAAATCATTCATGTAGGACCGCTATTTCACTATCGTGGGATTCTCATACGTAAGGCCGCCATTAATCGGAGTATTCTTCAAAACCTCAGTTAAAAGGTAGCTCTGCGCTGTGTGTGTGGGTGGGGTACATGCCCAGTTGCAGATATGATTTTGGGAGTCGGGGTGTATATACTTTGTATCTTCATATCTTATATGTATAACGTGGTAGACGACTAAAGCAGAAAGGGTGTATACATTATAGGACAAATGCTGTGCAGTGATGCAGTTGAACAGTGCCGTGATCTGTAATTGGAGAGCACACTGGTATTTCAATACGTCCTAGACACCTGAAACTTCTCAAAGTACCACCGAACGCCGCCCTGTTCTAGACGCCTTTCAGTCTTTATAAAACCAACGAACCTTAAAACACGAAGGAAGATACAGGAGGAAACTGCCGCTGTAGAAAAAAA
>NW_015378592.1:0-19143 GCF_001204775.2 Aspergillus nomiae NRRL 13137
GGCTGTGATGTGTGTGTGTGTGTTTGTGAGGGAGGGGCACGTTCTGGCTTGGAGAGCTGAGATGGTGATGTATGTATGTATGTATGGGATTGTGTTCTCTTTCTGGTTTGTGCTTTGCTTTCATCTGCTTTGCTTTGCTGTCGGCTGGTATATTCTTAGAATAGAATAGTGTCCTTGCGTTCTATGTGGTGGGTGTGTCATGTTGTTATTGGGAGACTGGTGTAGATGTCGTAAGGAAGGGGGATGCATATTGCTTGCATGGGCCTGGTGACTGGGCTGGACTGATCTTGGTCGTATTGGACTGTGTAGATATGCGATGACCGATGGGCCTACCTAATAACGAATGGACATATACCTAGTTAGGACATTGCTGGGGACCGGGATGGTAGCATTATCAGATACCTCGTGCAATGTACAAGGATTGTTGAGATACGATGTGCTCATGTATGACCTGGTATCTGGCTCTTGGGAAAAGTGAGTGTTCGCAGACTTTGGCTTTGGAGACTATCACAGCTCTCCCTCCCTTCTTATGGTAATGTTGGCCTGGATGTAATAGTCACGAGTTTTAGCTGCTATACTTGGTGTTAATCTCATATCTTGAAATATCGTACTGTCCCTAATGCTAGAGTTTGGTAGGTGATTGGCATGTATTAAGGCTAGTTCTGCGTGTCCAAGGGAAGTTCCCGTGCATAGGTCGTTGTTCGGGCATTGCAAGCGGCTTTCGTACAAGATGTGAGATAACTGTTTGTGGAACTCTTCGCTGTGCATTGCTTTATACGGCCGAGCTCAGTCAATATATATCAAGGATAGACAGCCATAGCGCCATATATTGTTCTGATCGAGTGGGCTTAATATATATCCTACAATTATATCCCGTGTGCCAAGCGAGTTATGAAACTCTTCTCCACGATGTTCATCTTAGATTGAAACTGGGGGTAAATCACCCGCGATAAGCAATGAGATCGACATTTAAGCGATCGACATCATAGTCGCCCGCTCAGTGGCATCACTGAGCACTGCGGTCGATCTACGCAGCATGGGCCACATGCTATCTATATCTTGCACTTTGGCCATAGTTGGTTGTCGATATATACCTTACGTGCATCCTCGATCGCAGAAATCGCCCTCAGTATATATATATATATATATTTGTTCCATTTTGCCCAAAATTTGTCCTCGCCGGCGTCCAGTTGCACTTGCAAGGAGCCTGGACGATGGACACGGCTGTTGTGGTGTTATTTAGATCAGGATCTTCATCCAGAGGCGGAGCATTGCCGGTTCAACATCCGTCGGTAGAGTCGTCATTAAATATAAGTTGGAAGGCTGTCGGGTCCCATTGCCCGAGAATAGCTGTTGCGGTGAGAGAGGAAGGCGCAAGTTATTTCCATAAGATGGAGAAATGAGACTGATAATCCTAGTCCGATGTTCATCGTATTCACTGAGGGAGAGATAGGCTCTCGATTGATGAGGCATATATCAAGTCGTGCACCAGGTAAGTACTTCCAGTTCTTTCGGCTATCAACTAATCTCTGGATAGAAAGCTCTCTGGGCGGGCACACAGGGTAAGGCGGAGATGAGAATATCTGTATCTGAAAGATCGCAGTTCTGGCTAGAACATGGATGAATTGGACATCCTTGTTGACTGTCAAAGGCCGGAGCAGAGCACAACAAACTGAAATCTCGTCAGTTGTAGATGCGATCGCTAATAGTGATTTTGTATAGTAGTCTACAACAGCAGTGACAAAGGGTTTCGACACTTGCTCGAATATTGGAAGAAGAGCTGGCCTCCATAGTGTGTATCCTATCGAGAAAACTTGAGTGTAATTCTAGATTTCATAGCATGAACTGCTGAACATTGTTGTTGTTCCTATTTTGATTGCATGCGAACTTGAAATGGTGATTGACACACAGATACACTGAGTGCATCGCGCTGACGGCATGGGAAATTCCTTTGCAAAGCATGGACGTTTGACTCTAGGGAGAATGCATACCGGTCTGACAGCCTCACCTGTCATGTGTTTCAGGATCGATAATGAAAATGGCGTCAAATCCTTAATATCTGCACCTGAATGACGCAGGAACCAAGTTCACGGGAATTGAAGACGAATCCAGCGAGTTTATGATCAACGTTTCGGGCTTTTAAAACCAGAAACCAGAAACCAGAAAATAGTCATATGGGCATACGTGATCTAAGAATTGATCTTTCGTTGGTCATACTTATGTGTTGTTCACTGAAGAGGCCCTTAAGAAAAACCCAGGAGTTGGATGGGCGTTCCAATTAGTAATATATGACTCGTAGTACCATTCGTCCTTGCTAGCTGCAATCGATAACTTTTATTGGGGATCCAAAAATAGCAGTCGGTTGTCATTTCTTTCTCTGTTGCTAGGTTGATTGTTTTTCAATATGTGGCATTGCTGGTTATGATGGCCAACCGGGCAACTTCACAGGCTATTATTCTGGTATTTTGCCAATCTGATTGCAAACGTTCAGGACCACAACGAGGGTATCCCTACATAAAGTTCTGTAAGTTCCCAACGTATGAGGTTTGCCTCCGCGAAAAAGGTGGATCTATGATTGGAAAGTGTAGAACAGGGCCAGCCTTTGTCAAGCCCGCTTACGACCTCACCCAATCATCATAGAGTGAGATTTCTTCGTAGACTGGCTGATTGTTTCGCTGGCACAAACATATACTTGGAGCAGTGCAACGACCTAAGATGTGTTTGTGTCCTTTTCTGGAGGTGGATGTTCGCCCGCGAGTTTCCTCTTGCCTGAGAGCGACATCTAGCTGTCAAGGCGTGATTTTGCTGATCAATCTCAACTTTCTTCAACTTCGTTTGTGAATAGCATATGCGCATCAGAGCGAAACCTTTCTCCGTTGAAATTTATCAAACAGCAAAGACTCCACCGCCGATATCATAGTGCCGGATAGTACATGTTTCTCTTAATATCACTTCCGCCCCCTTTCCACTTCTGTGAGCATGGTGTCTTACGATCCTCCGTTTGGATACTCCCTTCGAGTGAACGGCAGCTGCCCTGAGAGCACCAAACAATGTAGGGCCACTTGGGATGGGTTCGTTGCCTGCTGTCCATCAGATAGCACCTGCAAGGTATCAGACAACAACAAAAATCCTATCTGTTGCCCGACTGAGGCGGATTGTCGGGAACCCGTTTTTAAGATACCTCATTGCACCAACGCAAGCTGGGCTATGTACGAGCATTCTGGCCTCTTCTGCTGTAAGGAAGACCACCAGGGGTTTTGGACCTCAGAAAAGAAGTATAGCGACAGTGTCGGCTGCGCCAAGCAACCTGAGGGAATGTCACGAACGATCCTGAATCCAAAACTGCAAAGTAAGTTCTTAGGAATATCATGTCTTTGTTGAAAGGTCTGATAAGGTTTCGGCATAGCTATCTCATCCACGACTTTCACGTACCCCCAGAGAGCAACTTCGACGTCGGCCTCCAGATCCGCATCTGCATCCGCGCCCCATATATCCGAAACCTCTTCATCTGATACTGTATCCAGCTCTGATGGTGCTCCTCCGGGGGCAATCGCGGGTCTGTTGTTGGTTGTGTGGCTGGTGTGGCTCTAATCGCTGCGTTGATTTGGTACTTGCTTCGGCACCGACGGCAGAAGAGACAGCCTGGCCCAGGTTCAGATTCACAACCGGTCCCCGGATTTCCCAAAAGGCCGGCCTCTTCGCTCCAAGGTGAGATGAGTGAGTTGCCGTCGAGTCCGCCCATCCAGGCAGTTTACGAGGTTCACGAACTGCCACAGACCACGGAAACCCGGTAGACGGTCTATAGTCGATAATGGCTAGGTTGTATGAGATCACGAAATAGACTGGTTCTCAATCTATCAGAATCAGATGGGTATCTCGGGCATGTATATGTCACTCACTTTGACATGTTAGCATCCAAGCTAACATATTGATGCCAATGTGTACATGTACAGACGATAGAGGCATGACCAAGATGCTTGAACTATATCAAATGACATAAGATGCTGTCCATGTTTAGTCTTATAAGGACCTTTCAAGCCTAGCCACTTCGATTCTGGACCCTACATAGCCAAGTACGTCCATACTCGTATGTGGGAGTGGAATGACCCCAAACCATGAGTGTCGTATCTGGAGAGACAATTTATAGGCCACTAAATTTGCATTTTCATAGGGTAGCTCAGTCTCCTAGGTTGCAACGATTGGATATCACAGTGTGCATTCGTCCAGTGATTGTTTTGGAGATCCAATCCGTATTTTCTGGGGTTTACGGTCTCCAGTGACTTTTTGGAAAGAGCATATATCAATGGCATCATTAGCCCCCCCAACACACGAGATTAAAGGCAGATGTCATGACTTGCTCCAGAAAGAGTTTCGGGGTCTGCGCAGCCTGAATGGTCTTGACAAAAACGTGGATATATCAGTATCCACAGCATCAGCAGCTGCATCTTTGTCAAATAGCATTTTGACTATATCTGCGTCAAGCGCACTTGACACAGCTAAACAAAGCACTGTCGCATCTTGAACAGCCTGATAGTCTGAGCAGTTAGGATGTGCTACAACTTCGAGAAACACTTCGAGCACAAGCACGCCATCAGTTATTTCCACTCGCAAGATTTAATTCCAAAACAGAATCCTGATAAACGCCGTAAAATGGCGTCATATAATGCCTCATTCGGAGCAAATTAAAAAGGTATTGTCTCGGAAAATTGCGCGAGATGCTTGAACGTTTACATTCAGCCGCTCGAAGACAAGCACAGCCACACTCATCTACGGAGGACTATAGCGGCCACTCCGCAACTGTACTCATCGGTATGCGTAGAAAACTGATACTGATAGGTTGAGAAGCGATTTTTAAGCCCGACTTCGATTCAGATATGACTCAATAAGGACCCAGGGGATTTCAATGATTTAAACAACCAATAGAAGAAACGAAATACTGATGATTCTCATTTGCCTAACCAACTAACGGATGAGGCGGGGAAAATGATGGGTCTGGTTGGGAAAGGCAGACAATAGGCGGTAAGCCAGGCGGTCAATCTATTGCCTGGCACTACTACTAGTAGTCGTGCTGCCGAACGGTCCAATCAACTATGCTGATTCCACACAGCGTTCCAAGTTCCATCAAGGTCCTTACTCAGTAGGTACTCCCGTCCTAGTACCTAGTCCGTCGTACGCAGCACTATTGTTTCCATCCATCATTGGACCAGTACAGCGTCGGGTCCGCTCCGGCTCCGAGCGGCCCTGATAATAATTGTGCATTGTTGACTTTAATGGCATAACGTAGGGGAGATAAGGCCCCCACGTCCCGCATTTAACTCTCTGATCTTGGTATTGTGAGTTGATCAAGAGTTGTATGACGGCTAGAAAGACGGGAGGACATTGTTGGTTAGCTGGTATCTTCTCCTGACATCGTCAAAGTCACTTCTCGTGTTTCTTGTCGCATCCAGGGGCGACGGAGACTGAATCGAGGACCCGAGGAAGGAGAACCACGTGGCCCCAATGTTACCCCTCTCCATATCCCAATTCGGAAAACCAAAAACACCCTTCCCTGGTAACATTCGAAAATACTTCAAAAGTCTAAACTAGAAACCTCGCTTCTCGGTGTATACTTGACCGGATTTGCCTACATTTGAGAAATCCACTGATACACGTAGCTACCGCCGTTGTGTTGTACATACTCTCTTCATTTTGCATTCAATAATGAAACTCATCCTCGAAGATCATCGAGAACAGACAATGCTGTGGACAAGGTCTGGAGGATGTTGTGATGCAAGTATTCTTTATTTACGATCTAGGGTGAGGGAGAGATAGAAGAAAGCAACACTTCGCGTTAAAACGTTAATTGGCATTCATGGTATATACATCATGGACGGTCAGGAGTCAACAGGAATAGTCAACCCTTAGTAGTGACGCTCAATGGCCTCCTCAACCTGCTGCTTGGCGTGGTACTGAGCCTTCTGCTTGTCAATGAAGTCGAGACCCTTGGTCTCGAAGAGGCGTTCGACAGCTGCGAAGGCGATACCAGCGCCGATCTGCTTAGCCTGGGCATGGTCCTGGGGCTTGCCTATACATGGGGACAGTAAAATCAGCTATGTGAACAATCGACTCAAAGACAAGGATTGAGTATACCATTCTTCGCCTCGTGGTCGTTGTAGGCCTTCATGGCCTCGTAGGCGGCGGCACCACCGATGACTTGGTGAGACCAGTGTCCCTTGTGGCCTTCGGTCTCGTTGACCTCGCGGTGGGCTTGGGCGTTCTCGTGCTGTTCGTCTAGTGGACAACTACAGTCAGTACATCATCGAGGGCAAGAGAGGACTGGGAGCAAGAGCAACGTACCGAACCAAGACATTTTGTTTGGATGAGAGTAGTCTGTTGAGGAAAGATCAGAAAAAGTTGTGATGGATGAGGAGAGAAAAAGAAAAGGAGGGAGAGAGGCAGACGGGGGGCTATTTAGATAGATCGCAAAACACTCTAACCGAATGGATCGGCGTTCAGCTCAAAAATCGATCGTTGCGGTGAGATACGATTGTATCCACAGACGGGCCACGTCGATATCCACCTGCCCATGGGCATCCTCTGTTATTGGATCGAGAGTTGTCTCCGCTTCTCAGCTGAGCGTCCACAAGGCAAAGATGGAGTCATTCTCACGCCATTTGGCCATTTTCAGGGGCTTGCAGGATAAGGGGTTGAGCCTCTCGGGGGTGTTTTCATGGAGGGGTCGGAGGGGTTGAGGGCTCAGGGCTGAGGGGTAAACAACGCATGCTGGAACTCTGTTCCGATCGACACTCCGCAGTAATATCAACACAGCCACAAGTCCCCATTCCCGTACGTAAGCCCTCGCCACCCCCCGGACGAGATCGGTCCCAAAAGAGGAACAACGGAAAGTACACCGTATGCAACAAGGCCCCTATCCTTCAGTTCGACTCGGCTTATGCTTGAAAGTCATCTAAGATGCCTAACAGAAGGCTTAAGGATACAATTACGAGACACGATCCCTGCCACGAAACAATTCCGTGCAGTGCGCGTCAGTAACGCAAGATTGTTGTTCCGCTCAGATCGCGGGTAGCCTGGTAAGGCTTAGTGTATCTTGGCGTGAAGGCTTGAAAGAGAAGCCAAGTTTCAACAAAAATATGGAGAGCCACCGGAGAAATTCAAAAGACATCTTTCATGATAATTGTTTGTAGAATCCCATTCTACTCAAGGGGTGCCGTATTAACCCAGCCAACCTGAAATTACCAAAACCCGAGTGTGGTGGGCCCACTGAGCAAGATCGAAATCCGCATGCTTCGTATCATGGAACTTCAAGCCATATTTGTTGAAAAACCCGTAGATCTGCGGCTCGGCGCTCACGGCAACAGGCACGTCCGCTGACCGACCCTTGTCGAAGACATAGTCCTTTCCGATACCGCAATAACGATATTCGGACTTGACAACTATGTACGTAATCTCTGATAGAGAAAGCAGACTTACCATAGCGGTTGATGGCCTTTCTTGGTCAATCTTGGCGACTGCTTCCAGCACCACTGCCACGACTTTAGGAGTAAAGAAGGCCGGGAGATCCTTCTTTTTGATCTCCTCTCGGGCTGTTTTGTATCCTCTACCGGTCGGCGGCGGTTAAGGGCGAGATGGAGATGACTTCGCCCGGGACATTGTCAACCACGGTCCGAGATTCGGGAGAATCTGCGTCGTTTCCTTCTAATGCATTGAGATAGTTTTGCTGCTAGACAGCTTCATTGGACCAGCTCTTGAACAGAAGCTGGTTGACAATTAGAGCCGCTTGGAGGTGTATAGAAGGTCCCCCAGTGCAGACATGTCGGAGAGTTCGACTGGATGGATGGTGTAGCTGGGAGGAGTGATTGTGCTTGAATTAATTAAATGAGATACAAAAGGAGGGATGGTATACGCTCATTTAGATTGAGGAAGGAAACCTACGGCTCAAATATCCCTGTCTGGAGCCATTGCATGTGCGGCACGGCATCCGGATGATGCTTGGTGACAACATGCAACAATGAGTCCTTCTTATAGAGTGTAGATATTGAGCGTAGACGTTGTAGGTATCAAGATAGAAGAGGCTCAAATAGATCGAGACCCACATCGAGGATGCAACACAGCCTATGAGGTATTGAAGTGCGGGATTTCGTTCTACTCCGTTCAACTTAATAATCTAGCGCTAAATGTCAGGAACACTATCTTGGTTCTTAATTCTTTGACATATTTCTGACGAATTTAATATCTTTCGAGGTTAATATTTTAATATCTAAAGGAGAGGATCGTACTCAGTATCTTACCCCATCCATGCCGGCATTCTCATCTTTATCCAAAACACTACTTGTTTTGATATAGCTCTGTTTGTATCAACGAACTCTCAAGGTACTATGATATTCTTTGTATAAACAGATATACAAACATGCACAGCGATATATATATAACCTCATATTTCTGGAGTTTGATTTGGTAAATCCTTCTATAGGGAGAGCACCCTAAATGAGTAAAGAGAAGCCGTCTGTGTCATGATAAAACATCACAAAAAGAGTGGTTCTTGGGAAACTCGCGCAACTAAATGGAAGAGACTGGAAGCAAAACGGAAAGAGAACATGCACACCACTTGAAACGATGAGGGTAAATAAGACATCTTTAAATATTATGTTATACGTCTGTCACAGAGGACCAGGTCAAGCTCCAATTATATACATTTTGGAACATGTTGGTGACTTTGACTGCTGTGACTCGTTTGGTCCATCAAGGTGAGGATAAAGTGTCTCCATACGGATCAATCCGTTCATACACACCTGTATTGGGGTTTATCATGCTGCTATTTGGAATATACGAGCGCACGACAAGCCACCAGAAGTGAAGAATGAGGTATTTGACCTATCATAGCCCAGAGTGGATCGTATAGAGTTCAGACAACTCACTCCTTTTGCAAGATTCGGCACTTGCGGCAGATCTGCATCTTGGCAGAGCCAATCAGCTACACAAGACTTGTATATAGCGGGGTTCAGCTGTGGTTGTGAACAGGAGCTATTTTCCCAGCTGAACTGCGTTGGGGTGTCAGTGTCCTTTTGCCAGCTGGCAGCTGAAACAAAGCATTTAAATCCTAGACAGTTCCCATCAGTGGTAATCGCTCCTCTCCCCTAGTCCCCAACCAAGCTCTCGATTCTGTTCTACTTGTAAATTGGACATCATGACTACCATCCGCCTCGATGTCAACCTTTTCAACGGCAAAGATGACTCGGTGAAGAGGACGAACTGTGTTCCTTTGAAGGATTTTGACATAAGTGACAAGAAGCTTTCCGACGTGCGATCAGTGCTTATTAAAAATGGTGGCTTGGATGCCAGCAAGTGTGTTTCCTGTCTCTGTTTATTATATTGTGCTAATTGTATCATAGGGTCGGATGTTCATTTTGCTCGGCTTCCGGAGCTCTAGTCAATGATGCTTCATCCTTCTCGGATTATGTGGATATTATATCGGAGGGAGCAGAGGTTAGTTGCTGATTCTAACCATGCTTTGAAACGTGAAGCGCTGACTACCTCTAGGAGAAGGAGGGCGACGACCAGAAAAAGAAGAACACCTACAATGTCTACATCTACCTCAAGAGCAAAAAGACCACCACAGGTCTGAGTGACGAGGTCAAGGAGACTCTCAAAAAAGAACTCAATCTCAAACTCAGTGTAGGTTTCGGAAGCACTGCATACATGTGTGTTGAGCTGACCATCCAGGATAAACCGGAATTGCTCAAAACATCTCTAGACCAGCTCACCAGCTCCTTCAACAAGGCCGACTGGGTGGCGGAGGCTAGCGAAAATGCTACGTAGGACCTTCATAATCACTGCTTGATATTTCTCTGGTTTGCTAACTCTACTAGTAACCCCTCCGATATGTCGGAGAAAGAGTGGAATGTTGTCATCCGCAACAATAGCCTCACAAGCGCTTCGCGATTGGTGTTTTCCAATCTGGGTCGAGCATCAGATGGAAGTAAAAAGCTGAAATTCCGTCGGATCGAACGTGCACCATACAGTGGTATGTCAGAGACAATCTATATCTATCACAATTTTATATGGTCTAACAGGGGTAGCCTTTGTGTTGAAACCGAGAAAGTTCCAGCCGCATGAAATTTCTGATTCAGAGGTCAAGATTGAGGTAACTTCTACCTTTTATTTATTTGCGACGATAGCGAGAAGAGTGATGCTAATTCAGTAGCAACAATTCCATATCCCTCGGTTTGTTGTGGCAGATGACTCGTACGTGGACACGTTTGAGACTAAATCGTCTGTGGCAACAGCCATGGCTCGCAGCTCCTTCTCTTCCATCGAGGCAGAAGCTTCTCTGTATGCATGAAACCCACAATTGAATCATAACGATCTGCATATAGCCCTAGATGGATATGCTAACAATACATAGTGAAGGAGGAGCGTTTGGCTTCAGTGCCGCTATCAGTGCTGGCTTCTCCTCGAGTGAGAGCTCTGCATTGAGCAAGCAGAGTACGGCGGAAAGCAGCACGATGAACATCACCTACAATGTAAGTTTTCATATAACCATGTACATTGATAGCCTTCATTTAACCTGGCATTGTTAGTTCCCTCGAGTGGTATTGCATTTGGATGAGTACAGTTTGGACTTGTCAGATGAATGTAGCCAGGATCTTGTCAGGGTCAAGGACGTCAACTCTCTGATTGCCTTTCACCACAAATACGGTATGTATGGACGCATAGCTATGTTGAATAGTAGCCCGCGACATTGACACTGACACGGACAGGCCACTTTTTCGCCACGCGCATCGAGCTCGGTGGGAGACTCTTCTCATCAGAAAAGTTCAGTACGCTGGGTACAAGCAGCGAAAGTGAAGCTACCAAGCAAATGAAGATCTCAGCTAGTGCCTCATTCTCATCCACGTATGTGTCTGGTAGTGCCAGCTACAGCCAGGAGAATGCACAGTCGGCACAAGATAGCAATTCCAAGCGGGCTTTGCAGGGTTCGATCTCCTGGCAAGCCCAGGGTGGTGATACGCTTCTTTGCAATAAGCAAGTCTCTCTTCGTTTTATCCTGAATCTAGAAAATAAGTGCTAATTGTAAATTATAGCCCTCCTGCATGGTGTCCTACGGTCGCTCCGTTCCAAAACTGGCGTGTCATCAAAGTATTTAAATCGACCCAAAGATAGCTTAAATACCAGAGGTGCTAATATCATCTAGCAAGAAGACGTCATCCCCCTCGGGGACTTCATAGGCCGGATACCCGGCTACGAAGATATTCCTGAAAAGTTCAACAAACTAGCTGAAATCACTAGGAAGAAGGAGACGATCAGCTTCCGGCTTGGGCTAGATGCATGGCAACGCGCAGACAAGAACAAGCCAGAGTATCTATCCCTCCATCACGCGTGGATGATTCGTATGACCCCCCTTTACAATATCTGGATGTGTTTATACTAAACCCAGCAGGCCAGGATGTTGTTCAGTGGTGCGCCAAACGAATACTAAAGGAAATCAAGGAGAGAGGAAGGCCTTACACTCTAGCCGAGTTATCCAACTGGGCGAGTAAGTACATCCCTGACTGAGGAGAGTTCAACAATTAACTTGATTAGATCATTCAATTCCTTCCGAGGTCCAAGCACTCTATGATTGTGGTCACCCTGGAGTGACATTTACAGACAACAGTGACGAAACTGTATTTGACGTTGAGGTTGAAACCCTCATGAACCAAGCTCCAGCCGTACGTTTCTGATCATGGCCTTCTATACACGTATACTAATGCAGGCAAACAGCTCCAATATGGCCAACGATATCATCTCTTTAACCGCAAAAGGGGCCTGTGGCTACGCGCAATTATCCTCAATTTTAACGGGACGGAGATAACGATGTTGGCTGCTGGACCCAAGCATGAGGCGACACTATTTGAATTCCGCGACAAAGACCGAGAGGGACCCATGCGTAATGGAGATAAGTGCTGTCTCTTGGTATACGGACCCGATGGCAAGCAGAAGGGTATTGTGGCAATGTCGTTACGGGGTCTAAACCCAGATGATGGCGCCGAAGATGCGAATTCGATTGGAGCATTGCCATACAGTGTTCCGAATGAAGGTCGCATTCGCTTCACGGTTCTTGAAATGGTGGACCAGGCAGATGTTCCTACTTGATTTATACATTCTGTCTTGGGTTTAATCCTACAAACAAACGTTAGAACTCGAAGATAGGGATTGGTGATTCGAAGGGTTATCACCCGAATTTGCCAAAGTAGCTTAGCTAGGAGAATTTGAGATTTATGTATTCTTTCAACCATTTGTGTCGGCTTCTGTAGATCAAGTTAGTTTCTCAGCATGACTCCAATGGCGTGCCAAAACAGACATATACTTTGGCGCTGTGGACTGCACGGTAGCATTGATTTAGGAGCGCCATTAACTGCATGCTCCTTATGGGTGCAGAAATACGAGGCGCTCGCTGGAATACCATAATACCCGCTGAACACACACCTACAGAAAATGTATAATATCGACTGATCTATATTTGACATATTGGAAGCTCGTAAAGAGTTAAGCGAGATGGCGATCACATAGAATTGTCAATATTCTAGCGATGGCAGCTGCGCATGGGAGCAAAGACTGGATGTTGGCTTTGCTCGCATGATTCAGGCTCGTCCGAGCGGCATACAGCCAGCTTGACAGGTGCCAAACATTCTCTGAGTGATTATGCTTACTGTTTCAGGAGAGACGACCTATTAAGTCTCTTAGCTGGGTTAAATGAGGCTGCATGGTTACGACGGCCGTAATGGGCGAAGGCCTTACTACACCAGACACAGGTCTAGATTGTCTGTAGACGCGCTGCAGTCGTCCCTGAATGAGCTGAGCTTTTGACGATCTTATCTTCGCCTAGACTAGCGACACCCAGTTAGGAATATCCAGAGACATTGTCGCTTGACAATTGGGGCGTCACAGTTATGCACCCTTTTTGGGAGTTTCTGTGCCTATCTTTGCCCGGAAGAACAATGCTACAAGAGGTTAAGCCAGTAGTGACATGTGCCAGGTACATATGTCTATAGGGGGTCAGTACGTTAGACAATTATAGGCTGGCTGCCAGCCAACCTACGGCAAATAGGTTGATTGGTGTAGTTCTAGCCGAGCCACGGAGGAATGGGAGGCCTTACAGGACGGCACTTATAATAGATGAAAGACCCTAGAGTAGCATGATCGGCAGTCATGCCCGCCCCGGATTGACCAGCAAGTTACCCTACTAAGCACAACCAGCCCTACTCAGCCTCCTCTTGGCATGGGCTGTTTCTGGATACAGACTATACTTGGCTGGCCTCAATGGTACATCTCAGACATTCGTTGACATTATCTATTTATGGAATATCAAAAGGTGCTTGGGGAATATGAAATGTGAAAGCAATCAGAGGTATATAAGGGTATTCCTTGCAACAGAGATACAGTATCTCATCTTTCAATCCAAAGACCTCAAGATATCCGCAGCGATTCCAACCCACTTTCGTTATATCTCGTTATAAGCAGCTCAGATACAATTTCAATCCATTCACAATGAAGTTCACCACCTTCTCTCTCCTTTTGGCCGCAAGTACCGCCCTGGCGAGCCCCGCGAACGTCCGAAACGAATCCTTGAAAATCTCCGAGTTCACAGCGAACGCCTCGAAGGACGGCATGGCTAACTTGCACTTCTCTCTCACCGACCCCAACTACCCTGATGACACCCCGACTGACTGCAACGTTATCTGGTGAGTATATATTGGACTAGTGATATCCCGCTTCTACTAATCTCCGATACGTAGGTCCTGGAATGCAGTGCCCGACGAGAATGCCCGCTGCCTCGGTGGCAACTACTATATCCGGTTTCCTGATGGAATCAACCAATTCAGCCAATGGACCATCGAGCTCGAACGCGTTTCTGGCCCGATCAAAGAGATAGGCCAGGCGTCGTTCAGCGACAGTGCTCCTGACACCAAGTGGGAGTGCAAGGAAAACCCAATGGATGGGGTTATAAAGCGCTGCTACTATAATGGTATTATGGAGGTTAAGGTCTAATCGGTGTGATCTTGCTGCATGATAGATGCTAGAGGGTGCCTTCTTACTGAGTTTGTTGTGGCCTGGGCTACTGGTACTGGTGAAGCGGTGATGGCTGTCTTTCCTTAACGCATGCGTTTGATTTCATGTCCAGCTTTTCAGCATGGTATCTAATTAGTACAATATTTTTGTTTGACATATGTCGCTTTTATTAAAGCCAGTTCCTGTTCTATATTGCAGCGACTTCTATTGGTGTTGGACCCTTCGTTTCCTATAGCTGGTTGTATAATAACGCCAGAATTGCTTTCTCGGACTTGCGTACAACGTATGAAGGCAAATCACGAAGAAACCGAGAGTAATCCACGGTATAGTGAATGTCTATAAGAGCGGTTGAATTTAATATGCTCTACCTACTTTCGCAAACGGCCGTGCCGACACTACTAAGTATGTGCATAGCATAAAGCAGTGGGATTAATATCTTGAATCGTGCTCATGTCAACAGACCCAATGACTTCTCTGAGTCTACTGTCGTTGCACAATAGCAGAATACGGATTGAACATACTTTCAACGATGATGTTTCTAGTAGGGCATACAACGTTAGATCTCTGAAAGAATGAGACACCCAATAATACTATGCTCAATTTGTGCTCCAGTCTAGTGTTTGCTTAATGCAAAATGTAGTCACACTAACGTATGCCGAAACTATTCCAATGAAAATGCTGTTACTACGTATAGAAAGGCAGAAGAGTGCCTCAATCTACTTTCTATGTAGGATTTGCCATGTACCAATATCTGGTTCTTAGAACCAATGGAAATATTCCGACTATGCTAGTACCAGTGGGGCGGTGGTAAGATCTATTCGTCTTTTATTTCTGTCGCCTTTTTCTCTTTTCGTCGTTGACGAGCCTGTATTTCAATCCCTAACTGACAGTATTTTAAAAGTATACATAGGTAGGAAAGGATAGGATCCTGATACACAATAGCATGCAGCAACTTCCAGAATGCCCCTCCGACCCATGGGCAGAAGACATCAACCCGCTTCTCGACACGGACTGTTCCATCCTGTACTGACGGACTACGACGGACTGCTATGCGCAATTATCAAGCGCGACGATGTGGCTACATTAACGCGATACCTCGCGAGATACCCTAGGGTGGCCATTGCCCCTACCATAGGAGCCTTTTGCAACCCATCTTACATCGCTGCGAAGAATGGCAGCCTCAATGCCCTGCGCATGCTCGTTGAACACCATTACCAAAACGCTGATGCTATATCACCAGACGGAACATATCTGGCGCCACCAAACGAACGAGGCTTTTTGATATTAAATGTCGCATACCGTCACGCCCATATTGAGATAGTGCGCTTTTTGTTAGATAGGGAGCGTCCTCTTGGATCCGTCCATGCTAAGGATGGTTGGGTTGAGATTGATCTTATCAAGAACATCATAGTCCCGTCTTATGATACCTTGGTTACCACCTGCAGTACTCACATAGGCAGGCATGTGCTCGCCGTAGGATGCTGTGTTCGCGATCCAAAGGAGATCAATCGCCGCCTGATGAAGCTTTGTGCTGACCTACATCAGGAGAAAGAGAATAGCAAAGGAAGAAAGAGTAATCTAGACTCCAGTGGTTGGATTTAATCAATTTTAGGCTCCAGTGAGAGAAATTCCGCGGAAAGAACCCGCTTTACTGACACGCCCAGCCCTACTAGGGTCAGACAGGTCCAGAATTGCTGAGTTGGCAATTATGACCAGCAGTTGCGACCTAGAGGGCCTCGGTTATTTCCGGCTTAATAACATACTCTGGAGTATGATTGTACAGTCTAGTCGAAAGATGTTAGTAGAGTGCAGGCGCCATGGCGCTAGCAGTCGGAAATTCAAACGGGCAATGACACCGTGCCATATGATTCAACAACTGACCACGAATCAGTGCTAGGGGAGGGTGCATTAGGGGAATCCATCAGACAGGGTTGGGTATAGTAGCCTACGTTGAGTGGCACCAAATAGACTGGACAGTTTCTAGTTGACGGGGATTTTCACGTTAGGGCGGGTGGGTCTAACAGGGAAGATACGAAAACAGAGTGAGGTAGCCGAGGTGAGGATATCCCTAGAGGAATTCGAAATCCAGGGCATAGACACGTTTCTGACTCTATTTCTAGTGTTCTGACTACTTATGTACATTCCTCCAACACTTGCAATACAAATCTGACGCCTTATAAACATGCCCGACGCCGATTCAAGATTGCCACAGCAGAATGATTCTCATTCGCGGCTCTCATTTTGTTATCTGATTCCGCAAGCCGACCCGACACGGAAGTCCGTCAACAGGATGCGACCCACCCTGTGGAATCTGGTAGGCGCGTTCGCCAAAGACAGTCCTGGGTCCAGACTGGGGATGCTGGCGGTCCCATTCCGCATACTGGTCCTGGAAGTTAAATTCTCGGAGAATTAACACCAGCGTGATCTTGATGTTCACTAGGGCCAACGCTTGGCCTATACAATCCCGGAGGCCCTGTTCAAATGGACGCCAAGCACCTTTGGGGGGATATAACGGATGGTCTGGCCCAACCAGCCAGCGCTCTGGCTTGAATGTATGTGGGTCTGACCAGTAGTTAGGGTTGCGTTGAATGCCACCGTGGATAACCCAGATACACAATCCCTCTGTTGGATACTTCGTGCCGTTCTTGTCCTGCAGGTAGACACCTGGCTGGCCCTCGCGCAACGCGGAAGCAGCAGGAAATAAACGGAGGGTCTCTTTTATAATCGCTAGAGTATACGGGAGTCGATTGATCAACTCCGGATACTGTTTCACCATGCCAGCTGTAGCTGAAATATCTGTCCCGAACACTGCATCATGCTCAGCGCGAACCTTGGAAAGGATGTCAGGATACTTCGATAACAGATAGATACTGTAAGCAATTGTGGCTGCGGTTGAGTCGTGTCCAGTGAATAGAAAGGTTCGGAGCTGGATAGTAGCCCAGGATTTAAACCCCGGGTCCAGTGTTGCCCCTGCCTGTCGTGTACTCATGTACTCCGCGAGCACAATATCGATAATCGAGTTTGCGCGGGTTGGTAGCTTTTGTTGCCTCCAGGCTTCATAACGTTTATCCAATTCGATCCCAATATAGTGATTCATCGTGCGTCCGTTCAACCACTGCATCATCGGCCGCATGGGATTCCATCGGATGAAGGGATTCATCTGTTCATCCTGACAATGCCACTCCACCTGACTTCTCAATGCCGCAGCCAGCGGATTATACCCGCGCTGACAGTGCAGGCGTGCCTTCCTACAGTCCAGCGTGTTAGTGTTCATCTTCACGAGTCGCGTCTTTGCTTACAAAAGACACTCACATGGCCACATGCCCGATAATATCCAGGACATAGTCACAGGTTACTCTATCTAATAAAAAGGTATCCCCTTTCCGCGCATGCTCGTGGAGAACCTCCACATACTCTTGGGCTTCCTCCAGAATATATGGAGTGTGCTGGAGGATACTACTAGCACTGAAGGCAGGGTTGAAGAACCCCCGGGCACGCTTCCATTCGGGTCCGTTTGTAACGAACATATTGGGTCCCCCTGCGAAGGGGTTGAAGAACTTCGCGAGTATAGGTGGTTTAGGTAGTGCATATGTCTGACAGGCCTGGACGGCCAGATCCGGGGAATTAACCACCAGCAAAGGCTTCGTGAAGGGCCAAACATCAATGTAGAAACAATTGTCGAAATTAGAAAATTCGTAAGATAGTAGTGTAAAGGCCTCTGACTGTTGCGATCCTTTCGGATGCCGCTTCATTAGGCCTGGGATCATCCGCAGATTTCCTGCTACAAAATCCCATTTCGGCATCGGCTGTGTGACTCAGTATTAGCAACGCATGAGTCATGATTGCCCTTCATTGAAGAACATACTAGGCCCTGTCTGCGCAGACGATAGAAAAGTAGGCGTACTTTCAGCATCTCGTGAAAGAATCGCAGGACAATCACCAAAGCCACAACCAGGGCCACTCGGGCCCCGTACGTACTAACAAGAACGGGAAGAGTTGACATGACGCTGTACGCCGAACAAAGAATTGGATTGAATCTATGAGACGAGTAATAGTGGGAAAGAAAGAGAAGCAGACGTGGGTGGGTTAAGTTCAAAAATGACATCCGGAGAATGGAAAAAGACCCATAGGCAGGGATCGGGATACCTGTGGGGTAACCACACAGGACTTGAAGGATGAAAATATAAGTAAAACAGAACAAGCGATCACTTACGTAGACGAACAGGGATTGCATGTTGTTTACGGTGTCAGCCTGTCGGAGTCCGTCCATATATTAATCACTAGCGCCGGTCGACTAATGTCGGCCGAAATGCACAACTAGACCATATGAAGCATTCGGACTCCAGCCGAGTGATATAGGCAGTGTTTCAGTACGACTCATGGTGCGTTAGTATAGTACTGAGTGAGGCAAAATCAGTACTACATTTAGCATGCTGCAGATCCATAATATGTTTTAGTGAATTTTCACTGCAATGAACATATCTAACATGAGTTACATATTCGTTGCTATAAAATACTTTGCTCTCCTGATTATATTATCCCGGTGATCAAGTACTACTTATTTATGATATTAAGCTGACATAGATATAGTCCTCCTCTGGATATCGTTTCGAGCCCTAAAGCTCTGTGTCGTGAATCAGGTGTGAGTAGACTAGGGTGAGGATTGATTGTTGCAGTCAGCTTCCTGTGCATCTATATCGAGCAATTATCTGGCAGCCTAATAATGAATGCAAAAGATGCATCTCAGAAACGGCTTTTCATGCCTTTGATTGTCTTCTGCTGTCGAACTGGACACTTTTGCCCTTCTCTCTAACTGGTTCGGAAGATGCCCGCCTAGTTATTATACATTATTGTGCTCAGCTCTTGAATATGTTGTATTGGTCTATATAGAGGTTGATGATGATTTTATAAGAATATTCCACCACTTCTAGGCCAGGAAAATGTTCATATGATGGATGATGTGCCAAGTATGGCAATTCGTTCCACCGAGCATTGAGCAAGTCTATTTAGATGTCCTATCCGTTGTACGCATCTTAACGCGCTGTCATACTGACAGTTTCCAAATCCCCAAACAGTCCAGGGCAACCATAGTTC
>NW_015378593.1:0-19133 GCF_001204775.2 Aspergillus nomiae NRRL 13137
TGTGGACCTTACCTCCGGGTGGAGTTGGATGAGTGCGATCTTGACCATTTTGGGTTCTGGTCGTTTTATCCTGTCAAGTTGTGTGTGTATGGATGAGTTGCGATTGTTTGGGGTTGATAGTGCTGTACGCTCCTGATGGCGTTTTATAGGCGCGTGGATTCCGCGCGGGATTCTAGATCGCCGAAGACGTATGTAACCCTATCCTTGCGCCGAGGGTTTCGCATGAACCTTGATTGTTGGCGGAGATGATGTTACTTGTTGCCTGCTCCGAGGTTGTATTAGAATTTAGGGTTGTCTGGGGTCCGCGGAACCCCGGAACTGTCTGGTGGAGTCGTTCCGGGCGTATCTATTAACAAGATGAGGAAGGATTGGTCTTGGCTGGCGAATTTGTTGATTAGATGGCTGAAAGTTATTAACTAACTATACTTTATACGAAGGTTCTATGGCTAGGAGTAAAGTCTGGAATGTTGATGTTTGTGATAATTCAATATGCTGACTACGGTGGAGTATATGATACGGAAGCGAGAGCAAATGTGGATCGAATGTGATAGCTCACGCTAGAATCAACAATCAATTCCTGAGATCCATCTGGCGTTCGGCATAGTATCGATATCTCTTCGCCGTCATCACCCGGAATCTCTTTCCAAAGTAGATGAAGACCAGATTTCCCGACAGGATTACGGTGAGGATAAGGCCGAAGGTTATGTAAAAGCCCGTCAGCCCGACACTCGCGATCCACGGTGTCAGAGCGAAGACGAAGATCGTCGAGATGAGGTTGCGGATGAAGGTGACTCCGACGAGAGAGTCGGCGATTACCTGTTAAACAGCATCTGGTTAGCACGCCCAATAGTAAATGGTCACATGTGTTATAAACTTACATCTGTATATGCATCTGTCAGATACGTCAAGGCGACGCTGTTAGCCGGAATAGTTCCGAAGATGGCGATGCCCAATCCAACGGCCACCAGCGGCCAAGGGGATCCGTTGTTGAGTCCAATGCCGAACATGAAGAGACCGGCCGGCACGAATGGTATGAACGCAACTGCAATCCAGAGTCTCATTTCGGGCTCGAAAACGCCTCGGTTTCTTTTCGCTAGATATAACACAAGCGAATCGCTGAGTCGCCCGGATATCAGAACTGCAATGCTGGTACCAATGAAGGGAGGAAGCCCCATGAGGCCTATTTGCGAGGCGTTGAAATTGTAAGGTGGCTGGGTCATGTACGAGGAGAGAGTAGTCACCGAGACAGTGACGGCGGCTGTCATGGCCCCGTAAACGACGGACATGAAAAAAATGGCGGGAACAGTAAAGAGAAGAATAAAAGGCTCAATGCTGTGTCGGGCCATGCTGGCAAATGACCCCGAGGATATTGACCATAAGGCGAGCTTTTTCCAGTATGGCTTCGTTGGGATTGAATGATCGATCCAGTGAGTCGCATGAGACCTTTGAATCTCTCTTTCTTTATGTGTTATGTTGGCCTCGATTTCCGGGTCGGTCGGAGACTTCTTGTCCTCACCTTCGGGAGATGAATTTAATTGAGTGGGAGCAACAACGGGTGGAACACCCTCAAGGGTCAGAGAGAATTTCGTTTCCTCGTAAAGGAAGATAAAGGCAACAAGACCGGCACCCATCAGAATAACCATCCACCACCAGACCCAGCGCCAGCCTTGCGAGGTAACAATATACCCACCTGCCAGTGGGGACAGCGTAGCCCCGACCGTCATAAACCAGACATAAATACTGTTCATAAGTCCGCGTTGATGAACAAAGTAGACATCAGCCACCGTCATTTGCACGAGCACTTCTGCGAGAGCCCCAACCAAAGAGCTCAGTATATTGGCCGACATAAGATCAGCGACAGTGTGCATTTTCGCTTGCCAAACACAGAAGACACATTGAGCGATAGTGCTGAACACATAGACAGGTCGGCGACCGTACTTGAGAGCGAAGGGTATCAGAATAACGCCGCCAATACAAAGGGATCCGCACCCTGCGGCGTAGCTATCATTTAGGAGTTCAAAGCTGAAACCAAGTTCCTCATTTAGTGGGCCCCAGGTGACAGTGGCCACATCGATTCTGGTTGCTCAGCTCCGTGTCGTGTTTCAAGGGATAGCTCGCAAGACACTTACATTGCGAAAACCATTATGACATAGTAGGAGACTAAGCCGAAATTCAAATGTTTACGCCATGTTGGCCAATTCTACATGGCCTTGTTTAGTGTCGTGTTAGGATTGGGCTCTCAGCGAGGCTTACCAGGGGGTCGTTAGGATCATGGCTAGGCACGGGCTGCAAAATGATATCAGTCGTTCGACCATCTTGTGGAAGCTCTAAGTGGCATTAGCTACGGATGAGAGATCATAACATTTCATAAGTGTCAGGCTCACCTTCAAGCTGAACCGTTCCAGGTGGCCAGGATGGATCGGACGCGTGGGCTTGGTGCGACATCTCAAAGGAAGTGCTATATGCCGTCTCAGCTTTTTTTAGATTGCTACGGACAGCACCTCTACGACGAATCTGTAGAACATATGTCAACTAACATAACAGTAATTACTGGGGAGACAAGACACTGATATATGACAGCCTCTGACAGTAACGCATGTCGGACAGATCCGAGACAAGCAAGGACTCGGCAGATAGCCCTATCCTTCGGGAAGAGTACATTTGACATTACGCCTTAGTACGCTGTCAAACAATTGGCTTCCCATGCACATCGTTAGCACGGAGGAATTCCGCAGGAGGGGCAGAAGCAATCTTGCCCGAGAAGGGAAACTGTAAGCAAGGGCCAATGAGCTCTATCTTTACTGCTTAGTTTATCTCTTGGTGTCTCCGATGCGGGGGATTCAAGCAAGATAAGGAGATAGGGTTCCAAAATACGAACAATGGCCAATTTTTGCGCCTGCCAAGGCGAAAGGAACCGGAAGCTCTGAACTTTATCTGCCTGGCATCTCAAGTATAGGAATACAAATAAATAAACAGACTACCAGTTTTAATAACAGGCAGGCTGGAAAGCTCCTCGAGATTTACTTTCGGCGGGTTCATCCTATTTTTGCTGTACTCCTAGTGCAATGTCTTCAAGCCCGACCAGCCTTGCCCTCCGACATTAGAATGAGCATCCAAGTGACTAATCAAGCATGTGATTAGTGCATGTGGCAGGGGGTCAATATATGTTAGCAACACAGAGGTACCATGTGGATAGAAAGCCAGCAGTAAACTGTATGTCCATTTCCAATGTCTGTTGACCTTGTCCAACAGAGAAAGTGCATTAAGATCAATACTGCCATTGTCAGTCAGATTACTCCCAGTAGTCTGGAAGAGTAAGCACTGCCCTATGTCATTCTGCAGTATAGTCTTTCGGTGATAGAAAAGATCACTGAGCCAGAAAGGAAAATCTCCAAAAGGTCCTAGACTATAAACCATACCGATATATAACCTCCGCATATTTCATGACCTCGACAGATATCATAGATTCCGTGCAATGTTATCGGTCGCCACCGAGCCAGAGTGGAAGTGACACATTGACTTGTAGCGTAGGTAACGTTCAAGATAGTTGAATGACCTGAATGACATAGCGGCCATAGATCATGGTGTAGCACTATGGCCTACATTTAGATTACGTCTCTCATAAGAAAGGCGAAGGTGTTGTTCGGGTCCATCATCGAATTCGTCTCTGAGAACCCTTCACTACTTGGTGATTCCTCTTCATGTTCGATCGGCATAACCCACTGCGCAACTTGTAGGCTAAGTGTATGACCCTGCCGATTAAATTTGCAAGGTTTAGCACCTTTGCAGGTATCCTTCTGACAAAGGTGACCAAGGTAGCATTTAATCGAACGACAGCTGGCGCCCCTTAGGCAGATGTGCTGTCGCATGATATACATCAAGACAGTGAGACACGCCGGTTCAATTGGACTGTGGTCAAACTCGCAACTCAGGTTCCCACATTCCCCTCCAAGGTGGTGTTTGTTGCAGAGTTTGTGCCGTTTGGCACGTTGGTAATACACCTCCCATTCTTCTTGAGATGGCATGGGACAGTAGGTGTCAATCCGCTCCCCATCCTTGTTGATTGCGATAAATTCCTGGGATTTTGAGTTCACCCTGGGAAGAAACCGGGCATAGTACCCTTGTTCCCGGGGTTTGATGGTAAAACTCACCGGTTGAGTCGGAGTATCATATAGTGATTTCGGGAACTGTTGGTTGGGCATTATGTGGAGCTTTGTGCAGTCCTTGCCAAATCGGCAGATACCCTACTTACTCAGTTAGATGGCGTTTGCTAGATCATTTTACTAGGGTACCTTTTGGAAATGCCTGCAAATTGGTCTAGTAGCAGGAATCACATTGTTTCCACCCACAGGCGGCGACGTGGAGGTAGATGTGAATACGGCAGAGATCTCCTTCACTGGTAGGTCCAGCTTGTCATACTCAGGGTGGAAGGAGGCGGCTTTGATTAGGGTGATACGATCAGCCTTGCCACGGTAAGGGGTCAGTAAGGATAGATAGCCAGCATCGTGACAGCCAGCGAAGAAAATGTGCTTGCATTGGTTATTGTCCGCAAACAAGCGAAACATTTCTGAATAATGTGAGTGTACTGGTGCACGGGTAGTCAAGCTTGATCCTACCTCTGATCTTATAGTCGGCACCTTCCTTCTTGTCGCCGGCGTCAACATAATCGAACAAATCCTGAGAACGAGTAAAGCTGGATGCAAACGGTGAGAGGGACCGCGCCTCATTGCCAACTAGACCGGCGCGGGCCAAGGCTTTCGAAAGTCCTAGAATGTTGCTGTAAATGCGAACCATAATTCGGCATTGATCTGCTTGGCTTCCAAGTTGGTCACTAAGAAGCTCTTTGATAGAATCATTCAGAAGTTGAGCTGCTTTCGTCCCTCCTTCTGTCCCTTCCCTCATCAGGTGTTCCTTGAACTGGTTTCATTAGTACTAGTAGTCACCATTGCGGCTAGGGTATAGCTAACAAGGTAGCCATCACCATCCACCAATACCAGCACGAATGGATTACGCTCCTAGTTTCAATTAGAGCTTGTCTCTGTGTATGTAGTACTTCTTATGTCTGTTAATGCAAAGGATTACCTACTTGTCCTCTAGCTAGTTTCTTATACTTCTCTCGAGCTTCTTTCTCCTCCTCATAGTCGCTTTTCAGTCGGTTGTAGTTATCCAACAAAAGATGAAATTATTGCAAGAGGCTCTGGATATTCTCATGGTGCTGCTGGTTTTCACGCAAGACATGACCTAGATGATCATCGAGGGCCTGGATCTCGGCGTCGCCAAGCATGTTGTTCTCTGTGATCTAAGATGGAGGAAATGAACAAAGCTGATAAGCAACCATACGTGGCTGCACTCAAGGTGGGAATTACTACAGCCCACAACCATACAACACTGGACCAATGCAGGAAATACGAGGTATCTGACGACGGGGAGAGATGTGGATGGGAGAAGCCACTCAATAACAATGGAGAACTAGTTCTTTATGGGTTGATGCCCAGTTGCCTGAGGCGGTAAGCGGTGAATCGCGGCCCAGTTGTCAATGTGGGGTTGACAGTCACGTTAAGTTGTGGCTGGCCTCAGGCAGACGGGCGGACGCCTCGGCTGAATCTGTCCAATCGCCCAAGCCTCAACGGCATCCCCATTTATTCCATGCAGGCTCTCATCTTGCTTCAGTTCCCATATATTCAATAATCTATCATTTTACGTTCAGATCAATTCAACTTTTTTATACGCGTGAATGAAAGACAATGAACCAGTCACGGAGTCCTGGTGCTACAGTTGTAAGGCGTGCAAAAGTGAGCCTTGATTCACCCATGAGAGATCTAGACCTAGCATTACTCAGGAATCAAAGAAAATGCTTATCGTCGAATTCATCTACCTAGGCTTGCACTACCTGCAGACGTAAAAAAACAAAATGTGATGGCAGGCGCCCCACTTGTTCACCATGCAAAGCATTCAATCTGCCCTGTGCTTTCCAGGATGTTTTGAGGCAATCCAGTCGAACTAGCCGGTGAGTTCGAAAGCTACTTTAAGCTCAATGTCTTCTGATCCAATTCCTATCAGAGCATATGTTGAGGAGCTAGAGAAACGCGTTCAGGACATGGAAATGCGGTTACAAGACCGAACTCTAGATGCGTTGAGGCAAGAATCCTTATCAGAAAACAAGAGGAACTCTCCTGTCCAACCTTCGGCAGCCGCTGGCACCAGCACCAGCGCTAATTTTGAACCCAACGCTATCGAGAGTCAGTCCTATCTCACATCGCCTTCTAGGTCCCCGCTAGGGGAAGATAATGCTCAGCCAAGTACGGACAGTGAAGCTATCCAGGCTCCCTACGTCATCAACGCCGAGGGAACAAAGATGCGATTTTTCGGTAAGCATAACCCCATGCGTCAAC
This sequence comes from Aspergillus nomiae NRRL 13137, assembly GCF_001204775.2. Classification (NCBI taxonomy): domain Eukaryota; kingdom Fungi; phylum Ascomycota; class Eurotiomycetes; order Eurotiales; family Aspergillaceae; genus Aspergillus; species Aspergillus nomiae. Next base: position 6,393 of record NW_015378593.1, read on the forward strand.
GTGAATTTGGGTTGACTTCATCTAAGGAGCATCTTCTGGGTTCTCAATGACTTCACCCCAAACCCTAAATGGGCTAGAAGGCGAAAAACGATCTGGAGCGTGGATGGCCACTAGTCAAAAAACAGCCCCTAGGTGGCAATTGTCCAGTTGGTATCCTCGCATTCTGCAGGGCGATCCTGGGCAGCGCGCTTTCCAGCAATTGCCTCCCAGACCAATCACACTACAGCTTGTAAGCGAGTACTTTGGTAGCTTCAATAGAGCAATCCCGCTGTTCGATGAATCTACGTTTACGAGATTAGTGGATAAACAGTTTGGTTGGAGTCCCGATGAAAGTCCCTCGTGGTGGGCATCCCTGAATGTTGTGCTTGCATCTGCCTACAGGGAAAGGGCACAAAGGTTACCTGATGGAAGTGAAGAATGGCAGAAGTCAATGGGACACATCAGGAATGCTCTAAACGTGATTGTAGAATTTTTCATGCGTGCTGCGGACTTACTTGCTGTTCAAGCAATGTTGGGACTCGCACTTCTCTTCCAAAATACACCAAATCCTCAGCCGCTCTTCATGTTTGCGGCAGCGGCAATGCGACTTTCACAGTCTATTGGGCTACATCGCAATCAGACATTGGGACTATCTCCATCGCAGATTGAGGAGCGGCGGAGAACATTTTGGATTGCATTCATCCTCGATGCGGAAATCTCTCATCGAACCGGGCGGCCACCGGTGCAGGATGTGAACGATTTCGACACCCCACTACCTTCCAACAAGCCTCAAGACGGACTAGGAATTGTAAATGTTTGTGGTGCCCACCTTGACTACTTCCACCTGTTGGCACAGTTTTCGTTGATCCAACGACGCCTGTACGACCGTCTTTATATCACCAACGTCAAGACGAAGACCGCCCGAGATCTTATCCGAGACTTAAACACTAGTGAGCATGATCTTCTCGAATGGCGGACCTCTTTTGAAAAGCATTACGATCCAGAAATGGCGTTCTCGAATACATCTGATTATCATCTTCAGCATGTCCTCAGATTAGACCTCGCCTATCATTGCTGCTATGCCAAGCTTTACCAACTCTGTATTCATGCTCGACGATCAATGGCCCGAGCTGCAAAGGACTTGGAAGATTTCGCAGCTTTGGGTAAGGAAGTAGATGATATGCTTGTGAGGTCTTTGGAATGTGCGAGGTCTGCAGTTCAACTGATAAAACATGGTAGTGTATTTGGGTCCTGCTTCATATGGTATGTGTATCTGAGCTACTCATATATGGTAACTCCAGTCTTGTGCTAACCTTGAAAGGGGTGTCATTTACTTCCCTGCTGCTGCATCAATGACCTTGTTATCGAACTTGCTGGGGAGTAGCTCTCATCAACATTCCGTGGCTGATCTTGCCATGGCTCAGGAAACCATAAACTTGCTTTCTAAATTATCATCTGAAGAGCCAGGCACATATGTTGATCACATCCTCGAGGTGTGTACCGATCTAAAAAGTGCAGCCAAGCAGGCCATAAGTCGAGCCGAGCAAAACATCTCCCAGCGATCGATGGGGAATATCAGCAACACTCAGTCTTCTAGAAACAAAACCGGCGATCCGGTAAATGGATTTTCTGAACTGGCTAGTCCAGGTTTAGTTGCACCTTCATCCGGGGATGCGGATCCGACCGGAAGTAGTACTATTTTACAAAACTATGACATGCCCTCGGTGGATCCAACCTTTGACTTGGCCATGAATTTTCAATGGCCTATTGCCCCTTTCTGGAACTGGGATGACATGGTGTCTAGCACATCCGATGGTGGAATAGACAATGGACGATTATTATAGGTGTCTTCAGCATGATTCTCGGAAACGGTCTATCCACGCCTACGCAGACCCTCGACTCTCGGAATGCGAGCATAAAGGATGAGCGATTTACCTTCTACAAACGATGACAGTCCCCCAACTATATCTTGGTAGGGATGTAAATAATATAACATGAATCTAATGGTCTAATTCAATACAACAATAGTCTTCGTTCCTTGCAACTTCGGGGCCGCTCTCTAATGCCAGCTGATGTTCCTGTCATGGTAGCAATTGGGTACAGGGGGACTGGTCCACCGGGGAGTTACTGCGTCTTCACCAAGCCTGACAATTGGCTTGAGCAAGGTTTGTCGTCCCCACGGCCCTTGATCAAATGTGGTCATCAATGGTGAATCCTCATCCAGGTACCCAGGCCGGCCCTTTTTCCAACCAGCGATGACTTGCAACAGAATTTCAGTAACAAACTGGTCGGGAGTTGAGGGCACAAACCCAAACTTCTTGGCCGTGTTGTGAACCACGTCTAGGGGGTACAGTCCGACTTCCTCTTCCAGTGCTATGTTGTCTGCGGCAACCAAAGAACTAACAACGTGATAAGAGCCTCCTTTGACTGCCCGGTCACGAATAGCCATCATGGCTGCAAGAGCACCCACTACGCCCGTAGTCATGTCTGACACTGGCAGTGGAGGTAAAACGCATTTCTCGTCCGCATATCCCAACGACCTACCCATAACATAGGAAGAACCGGAGGCAGCATCGCCGATTTGCTGCCAGCCTGGGCGCTCAGCAAAGGGGCCGTCCGGACCATAGCAGTTCTCATCCACATAGACAATACCCTTTCCTCTGTTCGCAGCCAATTCTAGCATATCCCGGAGTCCAAGACCCTTTCTGCCCAAGGACCCATACCGGAATCCCTGAATGAACACGTCCACATCTGCGATAAGCTCTCGAAGACGGGTCATGTCCTCAGGCTTAGTAATGTCCAGGTCGATGGTACGCTTTCCTGCATTCAGGACAAGTTGCAAGAGCTTTCATCATATAAGCAAGCATTCTGGTTTATCCAGTAAAGGGAATAAGGCAGCTTACATTCAGATCAGGCAGTTTACTACAGTTGACGCGGATGACGTCCGCACCAAAGGAGGCAAGAGTCACACCGATAGTTGGGCCCGCGATAATGCGTACCATCTCCAGCACCTTGATCCCAGCCAGTGGTCTCTGGTCGCCAGGAACCTTGGGTAAGGGCTGCTGGGGTGTAGGAGCTGCATACGTTTCGTGTGTATAGTTCACATATGGATGCCTGGCGAGCTTCTTTCCCATTTCCGTGTTTCGCCATGATTCCGGCTTATAGCATATGCTTCCACAAAGGCCATGGCGTACGTTGTGCATCTCAAGCTCATCCGGACTCCACTGACGGACATGTTTTTGGATGTAGTCGTAATACTCGTTCGGTGTATTGAAGGCGACGTTTGTGTCGATTCCCATTGTTTCCAGAACTCGGTTAGCATTGAGAGAGCCATGAAGTTGATACCATACGTTCGGGTCCTTGGTTTGGTAGATCGCCGTTGTCCTGCTTGCGAGACCTTCGCCGAAGCCTTGTTGAAAGTCACGGTCAAAGAGGGTGTTCAACTTTCCCGACCGCGCTATAGCCGAGATGTCAGATCCATTGATATGCGTGGTCGCCACCGAACCAAGCCATATTCCTGCCTGGTCAGTGTTGACGGTAACACTGCTCTCGGCCACTGGTGTACTATCGCGAAGTTCCAATAATTCGTTCCCTACCACACCACACATTGCATGCAGAGCAGCAGCAACAATAGGTGCTTTGATAGGACCAGGGATCATGGGGTCCGGCTGTCCCTCGAAATGGACGGTATCCCATACTTCTTTGTTTTGGGTAAATCCAGGCGTCTTCGAGGCTATAAACTCGAATACTCGGCGAGTGTCCTCGGGGACGGGGAGAACATTCTTATCGATGAAGGTCCCAGGGCCGTATACATCTGTTCCTGGGGTGGTCTCGTGAGAAAAGGCCATAGTGGATATGTGGTTGGGATGCACGCAACAAGTAAACTGTACAATGGATAATAGTCACAGGTGGCTACCTTCCAAGGACACGCGTTTCTCACTTTATATCATCAACTAGCACACTAAATTGCCTAGATAACCTTCGGAAACAACACCCTCGGTGCCGAGGGGGCTCCACTATTGGTCCACGGAATAATTCTTGCATTGGGTATGACACTGGACGTGGTGACGAAGCCTGCCGGAACATCTGTCACAGTAAGCCGAGTAACCGTGCGCTCTTTGTCTGTAACATCCATTCTATTAGTCAAGGAAGCTTCCTGGACCCTCCGAAGCAAAATATTTGTGACGATCAGTTTGACGCTATAGATGTGGAACTCCGCGCCTCCGCGGCGCCGGTGCAAGAACCCCGTGGCCCGTGGCGCAGATTTGCCGAGAATCATAACTTCAACCAACCAAGCATAGAGCATGATCAGCGGTGGATAATCAATGCGGGGAAATGCTTCATAATAAGCTTCCATTAGTCGAATGAGCCGCTTAAATCCGGGGGAGTCCTGGGAAGTCGCCCAAGTAGTGATGGAATATATAGCACGATGCCCGAGCAAGCCCACAGCTGGACGATCCATTACTCACAACAGCTAGAAGACCAAGTCATATTGTTCATATCGCACGGATAGCTACATTCACTGAAAGATGCTGCGTGATCCTGAAAGTAGACCTGTGAAAGTGGCCAACTGCTCTGGCTACCATGGTCTGTTCATCGACTCTTAGTTAAGCTTCTAGACGCTGACTGCTTGAATAACTAGGCGATCCAGCATATGAGATGTACCGCCAGGCGACATTGGGCGACGTCGACTTCATCACTGGTGACTACCTTGCGGGTACGCCTCTCACTATCCATCAGAGAGCCCTGTCACAGACTAATGTGCGAACAGAAGTCAACTTAGCCAACAATGCCGAGGCTTGGCGTGCAGGCAAACATCCGGGCTACGAGGAAACGGCTTGGCAGGGACTACAGCAAACAATCGACGTGATTGCGGAAAAGGGTATCCGTGTTGTAATCAACGGGGGTGCTTTAGATCCTAGAGCACTTGCGTTGAAAGTCGAAGCTCTAGTAAGTGGTCACTGCGATCATCAAGCACGGGGCCCAACTAAATTGATTGCTGCAGACAGCTGAGAAAAACCTTGACATATGTGTGGCTTATGTATCAGGGGATGACCTATACCCTCAAGTCGGGCCTAATATGCCAACCAATAAAGAGGAACTGCAGCATTTGGATTCTGGAAACTCCTCCATTGTCCCATCGAGGTTGACATATGCGTTTATGAATACAACTGATGGAAGCCCGATTCCCATGACATCGGCCCATGCATACCTTGGGGCCCGTGGTATCGTCGAAGGCCTGAGGCGAGGCGCACAGATTATCATTTGCGGCCGTGTTGCTGACGCCAGTCCCGTGATAGCAGCGGCCTGGTTCTGGTACGACTGGAGCGAAACGGACTACGATAGACTTGCTGGAGCACTCATTGCAGGCCATCTAATTGAATGTTCGGCATACGTCACTGGGGCAAACTTTGCTGGCTTTGATAAATATCCGGTCGAAGATCTCATTGCTCCTGGATTTCCTATTGCCGAGATCGAGAGAGACGGTACCTGCGTCATCACCAAACACCCGGGAACCCAAGGTGTGGTGAACACTGACACAGTGAAATGCCAATTCCTGTATGAGTTGCAGGGTAACGTCTACCTAAATAGTGATGTTAGTGCTCATATTGGTGATGTTATTGTTGAGGATGCTGGCAAGGACAGGTATTGGTTAACAACACCCCGTTTTACACAAGCTCTAACGATAGACAGAGTCCGTGTATCTGGTATCAGAGGGTCACCACCTCCTCCCACTACCAAGCTCGCAGTTTTCTACCCTGGAGGTTATGAGGCCCAACTACTTTATAATGCAACCGGATATGCTACTGCTCGGAAGTGGGACCTCCTCGAGAAGCAACTCCGTCATTTCCTCCCTGAAAGTGCCGCAAATGACCTGGAAACACTCGAATTCCAGAGGTAAGCACACTTCAAGCCACAATCCCCGATCAAACATACCTCAGCGAGAACAAATGCCTAACTCAGTCCTAGAGTCGGAGTTCCCGACCCAAATCCCTCCTCTCAGCTAAAGAGCACCACATATATGCGCATCTTCATCGCAGCCCGCACAGCACAAGCGGTAACAACCGTCGCAAAGGCAATGCGCCATATCTCACTGAAACACTTCTCCGGTATATATCTCATATCCCATCAAATACAGAAGCAACGCCACTAATAAACAGTCAGGTTTCCACGCATCCCCTGACGCGCGCACCGCCGTCCCACGCCCATTCCTTGCATACTATCCTGCCATAATCAACCAGTCCGACATCAACGAAAAGATCAATATTCTCGACGGCCAATCCAAAACCGCATCTTTCGACATCCCACGCCCAAGCCAATACGAACTCCTGAAGCCACGTGAGAGCTACGATCCAGTAACACCAACCATATACAACGGTCCTACGAAGGACATTCGTCTCGGCGACATCGCACTGGCTCGGTCCGGCGACAAAGGCGCAAACCTCAACTTTGGCATCTTCGTCTCCAACCCGGCTCATTGGGAGTGGCTCCGGTCGTCCATGACCATCTCGCGGATGCGGGACCTCCTCGGCGATGATTGGGATGACTCGTTCTCGATCGAGAGGGTGGAGTTCCCACAGATCCACGCGGTGCATTTTGTCATCTACGGTATTCTGGGCCGCGGAGTCAGTAGCTCCAGCCGGCTAGACGGCTATGGGAAGGGATTCGCGGATTATATCCGGGACAAAGTGGTTTCAGTTCCTGTTCAGTTCGACCTGAACCTATCAACAAAACTATAAGTATGTACAAAGTACGCACATAGAATAAACGCCAGTATCTTCCTTCCACAGTACCATACTTAATCCAAGAATAATAAATACTACCACCCATACCTAAGAATCCTTCTTCCGGCTCTCCGTCGCCCCCCTCCTGGCAAGCACCAACTCCTCCCTCTCCCACATCAACTCAACAGCAGCGCCCACAGGCCCCACAAACGCACTCAGCAAGCCCGCTTTCACAAACAGCCCCAAGCAACCAACCCGCCCATACACACCCCTCTGCGCAGCGGCATACAAACTGCCCGCCCAGATCAGCATCCCAAGCGACCCGATAATATAATCCCATCTCAAAAACGCATGCACACCCTCCCCGACACTCCCCACAGTGCGAACAGGCTTCTCCCACGGAATCGGCACCTCGAACACCTTTCCGGGGTGCAGGGCGTCCACAAACTCCCCGCTAAAGATACCAGGCACGAAAACCGAGCTCAGGGAGATAGTCCAGGAGACGAGGTGCGTGAGCGCTGCGTTCGCGAATGCGAAGGCGTATATCCATCGCAGGGAACTGAGGCTCTTGCGCTCGCTGGCTGGGGTTCTATGTGTGGATGTGAAGGGGGCGAAGACGGCGTAGATGACTGTGAGGAGGATGGAGATGTAGGCGGGCCAGGGTTGCCAGATGGCGATGAAGATTTGCTTCAGGTCGGTGGTGATGTGCTCTGAGATTGGGAGGATCAGGAGCTGCGTGGGGACCATGTAGCCCACGATGAAGACGAGGGGCAGGGCGTTGGTGATGAACCGCGGGATGCGGAGGCTGTCCGGGGTTGGGTTCTTGGCTGTTTGCGAGGTGGCCAGGTGGAAGAAGCAGTAGAGCGGCGCTGCGAAGGCGAAGGTGAGCACTTGGGCTGCTAGGCCGAAGATCATGGGGCTTTTTTGTTTTGAAACTGTTAGCTTTGGACTTGGTTGAGTGAAGGTTGAGGGGGGGGGGGGAGTTACAATGCTGCGATTGTCCATGCGTTGCCCCTTCGCCATGCCTCAAGAGTGATGAGCACCCAGGCTGAGCCAAATGTACCAGAGAAGGCGACTGAGTGGAGGAACAGCGTTGGGTTGCTGCCATCTGTTGTTGGCCAGAAGAAGGCCGTTAGGGTTGTCAGGAGGTGGTCAATTGGCTCGATGCCGGTGTATATTGTGCGGAGGGGCTCATTGGTTCCTGGGAGGGTTTTGGATGTGACATATTGCTCGCCTAGTGCGCGGAGGCCGTTTATGTCTGCATAGTAGAAGATCGCGTACAAGGCAAAGAGGCTTAGTGAGGGGAGGAGGACTTTCGCGACGGCCATGTTTGCGCTCTCCGGTTGGCGATGGATCGTGCGTGAAAGAATTGGAAGGAATTGAAACGGGGATCTTCAACGGGCAGATTCCTGGGGTATTTATGCCTACGATGGATGTTTAATCTACACAATGATCGAGAATGTGAATGCGAGATGGGTAGGCGATCTATTTCCTAGTCGGGTAGCTGTTGCGAAGGATGCGGAGGACTAACCGTCGATCATTGGAGTAGGGCTCGCATCCGTACATGTGGAGTGCTTCTGGGGTTGATACCGAGGTTTCGGGACTTACATATGACCCCGAACCAGCACAGTGTACATACATTCAGGGTTATAGTAATCATAAAATAGCAGGATGAACGGTACATCTCATTGTGCCGAACACAATAGTAGAGTACTCCGCAGCCTACAAAGTCCGACATCGAGTAGACCAGCTCACCCCACCGGTAGCCTGAGATATTCCAAGATGTAATTAGACCTACCCAAGAACGCTACATCGATGGCAATATAGTCAACTATCACGCGTTATACCCGTCCAACGCCGCATAAGCAGCCCGTACATAATCACCCGTTCGCTCATTTCCAAGAATACTCATGCCCATCTTATTCATCGCATAAGTGAAAGTCATTTGACGATCGAGATCCATAAGCGCAAACGACCCTCCCCATCCTCCCCAGAAGGCCACTTTTCCAGATGGCAGCCAGTCCATGGCACCTTGCGCGCCGATGCCGAAACCAAGTCCCCATTCAATATTTAATCCAATAACCAGGTCCTGGCCACTGGCCTGCACCTCGAAGATCTTTGCGATCGTCTCAGGGCTCAAGAAGCGTTTCCCGTCCACGGTGCCATTCTGCGTGATGATGGATAGAATGTCGTTGGCCCCGCGTGCGTTGGTAAAGCCAGCCATGGACCCAATACCACTGCGACGGAAGGCAGGCTCTTTGGGAGCGTTTTGATTAGCAGGATTACCAGTCATAGCGCGATACGTGATACTGTTCGGATCTAGCATGGAGAAGTCCATGGCCTTCGTTCCAGGAACCATTTCTGCGATACGATCCCATTCTTCTTCCGCCACTGGGAGGTGGAAGTCGGCATTACGGGGAACAGCAAGCTCATCGTGAATAAAGTCGCCCAGCGTTTTCCCCGTAACGCGATGGACTAACTCCCCAATGAGATGTCCCTGGGAGGTAATGTGATACCCGTGTGCCGTGCCCGGTGTCCACCAGGGTTTCTGTTGAACCAGGTTTTCAGTCGCCTGAGGCACGTTAAACAGGGTGGCCTCGTCGATCGGGGGATCGAAGGATGGCAGGCCAGCAGTGTGGCTCATAAAGTGTCGAACCAATACGCCCTCTTTGCCGTTGACACCGAACTCGGGCCAGTAGTTAATAACTGGGGCATCCGGATCCACCATGCCGCGATCGATCAGAAGCAGCATCGCCAGATTCATGACCGTCTTGGTCATGGACCAGACCGAAACAATCGTATTCTCGCTCCATGGCTTTGAACGTGCTATGTCTGCGTAGCCGCCCCATATATCCACGACAGTCTTCCCCTTGACGCTAACGCAGATGGAGGCGCCAAGCTCCTTGTCAGAAGAAATGTTCTGCTGCAAAATATCGCGCAGGGCTGAAAACGCCGGGTCGCACGTGCCATCGACTTGAGCCATGGTTGTTAATGATGGAATGAGATATTTGAAGATTGGTTGAATACGAGGATAGATGGTGATGTATTGTTTATCTTAAACGAAACCATGGTACTATTTATGCTTTCTTTGGCCTTGTTAAAGAATTTGGAATTCTGTTGTTGGTTGGGGGGCTAAAACATCTAGTGCTTATTTGATATAAATTAGGGCAGACGACGCTTCGAATCATGGTTGCAACCTGGGGTTCACCTGACACCAACCATCTCACGATCCTGCGATTCGTGTTCACAGTCCACAAAGTATAGTTGATAGCGCTTAATTGTAGTGAATAGCCAACAGTCGATGATTGTAGCCCGTCATTCCTCGCAGGTTACGGAGGACATCAAGTTGACCCCACCATGCATGATGCGGGGTCTCCCGTAGATGCTGGAGATGTTTAGTAATGTTCTTTTGCGATTGGCAGGGCGATATTGCTATACAGCGGCAGCGAAGGGGTTCTCAATCTTGGACAGATATTGGCGATTGTCATGAGTCGTATATTCTCTGCAGTAACTTCAGGAACGGAGTAATATTGATGGCATCGTCCCATCTGGAGCTGCGTGGTTGGCGACGATGGTGTTTAACTCGGAAGGTTATCGAACCCATGGATCAATATCGATTGACGAACGTCATTACTCTCACGGCTGCCCTTGTGCACAAAAGAACTTGTACACCACAGAGTCCTGTAAATTAGAGCCGATCGACTCAAAGATGTCTTTCTTCAGCAGTTCAAGTAGTGATCTGTCGGAGATTCCCACCGCCCATCCAGAGCATAGCCCGGGGCTCGCATCCGTGAGACCAACGCTGAGCCGACGCTCCACCAATGTCGAGCTCTCACGCATCGAGTCGATTCGTCTGACGCACCAGTCGACCGTCGGATCGACAGCTGGCCCAGCCCCCAGAGATCAATGGCTACCATTTGGCGGCGGAAGAGATTATCCTCCCCTGCTGCCTGACCCCGAGAAATATGTCGTAGAATTCACAGGAGATGACCCCATGGATCCGCATAACTGGCGGATGAGCACCAAGTAGGCAAATGCGACGAGCACTTGCTCGAGGCAATCTTCGGAACTGACTGGACAGGATTTATTTGTCGTGCATCCTCGCGTATGTCACTTTCGTGTCCTCGTTCGCAAGTGCGATCTTCTCTTCTACACTCGCCGCGACCAGTGAGGAGTTCCACGTGAGTACGGAAGTCATGATATTAGGCGTGACCCTGTATGTTTTAGGCTTCGCGTCCGGTCCTACCTTTTGGGCCCCAGCCTCGGAGCTGAGCGGCCGACGATGGCCCCTTACTGCGGGTGCCTTTGGGGCGAGTATCTTCACCATTGGGACCGCGACCGCGAAAGATGTTCAGACCATCATGTTGACCCGGTTCTTCGCTGGGTTCTTCGCCGCTAGTCCGCTGGCCCTGGTCCCAGCAGTATTCGCCGATATGTACAATAATCGGCATCGCGGCGTGGCCATCGCCATGTTCGCCATGGCGGTGTTCGTTGGGCCATTCGCATCCCCATTCACGGGGGGGTTTATCACCATGAGTTATCTCCACTGGCGATGGACCATGTACCTCGCGGCCATTATGGGTTTCTTCGGATCGGCACTGTTGCTCTGCTTCTTTCGAGAAACCTATGCGCCCATGGTGTTGGTGGGAAAAGCGTCTATACTGCGACGCCAAACTCACAACTGGGGTATTCATGCGAAACAAGATGAGGTCGAGGTTGATTTCAACCAGTTGATCACCGTGAACTTCAGCCGGCCGTTCCGCATGTTGTTCACCGATCCTATTGTGTTCTTGGTGACGTTGTACATGTCGTTTATCTACGGATTGATGTATGCGTTGCTAGGGGCATATCCCATCGTTTTCCAGAAGATCCATGGGATGAACTTGGGAGTCGGAAGCCTGCCGTTCATCGCGTTAATCATTGGCGAGTTTGCGGGGGGCGCATACACCCTCCTCAGTCAGCCGGCATATACGAAGAAATTAGTAGCCAATAACGACATCCCCGTGCCGGAATGGCGATTACCTCCCGTGATTGTGGGCGGAATCGCCTTCACAGTAGGCCTCTTTTGGTACGCATCTACTCTGCTGTTGATTTTCTCATGGTTTTGACAGTTGTAGGTTCGGCTGGACCGGCTGGACGAAGAACATCCACTGGATGGCCCCCACGGCATCTGGGGTTCTCGTGGGATTTGGTATCTATTGCATCTTCCTGCAGTGCTTCAACTATCTAATCGACTCGTATCTGCAATTGTAGGCACCCCCTCTTTATCTAACCGCGATAACGCCCTGGAAGCAAGGCTGATAGGACAGTGCCGCGTCGGTCTTCGCCGCCAACACCATCCTCCGGTCCGCCGTCGGGGCGTGTTTTCCGCTCTTTGCACGGCAGATGTTTACCAACCTGGGGGTTCAGTGGGCTGGGACACTGTTGGGCTGTCTGGCGGCTATCATGATCCCGATTCCATTGGGATTTATCATCTGGGGCCCCACGTTGCGGCGGAAGAGCAAGTTTGCACCGAGCCCAGCAGTATTCGAGGAAAAGTCGGGGTAGTCGCTGGGGGAGATTCCAGATGCAAGGGAGAGTGTATCGAAGGAATGTTCTCTGCACAATGTATTCGTTCCGTCCAGTAGACACCGTTGAATTCCATGGCAATAAAAAGTCTAACGGCACGTTCCGGGCTTGCCGTCGACAAGAGAAGAACCGGTAAAATTTCCGCGGCGCCAAGAGAATTAATCTCGCGTCCCTCGAGAAACCCGCACGGGTAGAGATAAAAAAACTGCGTGCGATAAGCTGAAGAGCTGTGAACCGAAACGCAAAAAATCGGCGAGACCCGCGTGAGTACGGAATAGGCATGGTCCAACTGTTAGGGGTCCAGTAACAGCATTGCTGATTCGATCCTTGGCCCGGTCGGCAAGAGAACCGTCCATCTGACTGGCATTCCAGTCCCTTAAGTGGCTCTTCTGCTGCCATTGCCAAGAGGGCAGTCACACGAGCCACTGATAAGCACTGAGGCGAAGGATGCCTGTAACAATTTTTTTTT
>NW_015378594.1:0-19129 GCF_001204775.2 Aspergillus nomiae NRRL 13137
TTTTTTCAGGGGACAATCTTACGCCCTGTGCAGGAGAGTTAGCCCCTTTAGTTGCAGGTCATACTGCATGGATTTGAATACCCTTCTGCCTTATAGAGCTCTTTGGGCCTTTGGGCAGCAGTTCGCAGAGCATCCCTTCCTGAGCTAGTGCCTTAGGAACGAACGAGTAGGATTCAAACTAACTATTAAGGGCCTAGTAGGTAGGGTTGCATTCAAGTGGGACTGAGGGAATTGAGTTCGAGTCCGACGGTTTAGTATCAGATAGTCAATTCCTTGTGGGCTTGGCATGCCATACTCGGAGTACAGAACCATGGACAAGAGTAGGGCTGGCTGCCAGTTGGCATCCAATGGTGATCCCTGATCCCCCACCGATGCACAGTTGCGATCTCACGGATCTTGGCTTTAGCAAACTCTACATCTACGTGCCCTGCAACTAGCCGCTGGCCAATATCTGCTAATATATATTTTTGGTAGATCAGAGTCCAGACAGTCTAGACAATGGAGATAGGACACTTGGCCAAGGATGATCAAAAGAAAAAAATAAAGCCAAAAAGAGAAGAGAGAAGACAGTACATCGAAATAGTGAAAAGAAATGCAGGGGTCAGGAGGGCTCGCCTCGCTGTAAAACAACCCTAACTCCTTCAAAATGCCGTGGAAGCAGTCGGCAAATGGTCTGCTTATGTCAGTTATTTGTCGGCCTGTTGAATCAATGTCGCAATATACGATACCCTTGACACCTTAATTCTCGTTTATGATTATTACTAACTGATAGGACATGCAAAAATACCACTAGGGGCGGCTATCTCGTTGATCACATCCATACTCACAAGCTACACGTTGTTACAGTCGGCAGCAAGAGCATGTGGCGGATAGCTAAAGTCCATTGAGACCTAGTTAGCTAACTGAAACATGAACCACAGTCGCAGAAGAAAATAGGGCCATTGTTCATGTGAGAAATAGCAAATGTCTTTGACAGTGACAGAGACTGTAAACCCTTTTATCACTCTTACAACAAACAAAGGCTAACAAGTACCAGGCTCAGAACCGTGCGATCCCCAAGACTGATCCCTTTAAACTCTAAAGAACTGGTGTGAAACGACGATCTGCACTGGATGCCTCTACTTCCCACATGGTCAACTTTTTTCTAGCGGAATCACTCACATCGACCACGAAATTCAGTCACATTAGGTTCGTTCCACTGGCCCAGGGCAGCCATGTCGTACATATACCGTCTCATCCTGAAACACCGCCGAGCACCGCCATAGTGACTTCAAGAAAGGCAGACGTGGTCGAGCTATCCAAGCAGTGGCACAAGCACGTGCGTGACTGTAAGTCTATCGGCTGTCAGGGCAGGACAGCTTGTAAGCCCTCAGCTGCGATGTTGCCCAGCCCTGCACCGACACATACTCCATTAGGTATGACCCGTGGTGAAAGGTTAACCCCATCGAATATTGAAACACGATCTGCACCCTCTTTTGGAGTTCTTTGCCCATGGAGATCAACTATGGTGTATCTAGTGCACTATGTACCTACATCTTCAACGCACTCTTAGGAAATCAATGCAACCTTGGATGAGATGAAACGATATTTTATATTGAAGGGTGAACAATACGAGGGCCGATTTTTGAGTCTGACTGGTGATAGTATAAAAGACTCACCCTCCCTAGATATCAGTATACAGAACATTACTCGTTTGTCATTCATTCTCTTGTAACCTATAATACTTTCAGAGCTGTGCTCCAGTCTTTCGCTTTTCTCTCTCTTTTATTTACTTCTGCACTTCTGGTAAAGAGCTTCATCCAACCATGAAGGCCTTCGTTATCCTTACCCTCGTCACGTCCATCTTGGCAGCGCCTACGCAGACGCTCGAGCGCCGTCAGCCTAACAGTGTGATTCCTTCTGCCCCATCTGAGTTCAAGGCGTTGGCAGCTCCCGCCCCCAGCGCTCCCCCTCAAGCATCTGGAGGGCAATCCGGTGGCGGTAGCGCTGCTGGCGGCGGGCTGGGCGATCTTGCGAGCCTGATAGGACAGGGTGTACAAGGGATTACCAACTCATCAGCACTGTTGCGGGGGCTGCTGGCGGCGGCGGCGGTGATAGCGGCAAAGCAGCCGAGAGTAGTGGTGGAGGCGGCGGTGATCTCGGTGATCTGACCAAGCTGATCGGCGAAGGGGTAAAGGGTCTCAGTAGCCTGGCTGGTGCTGCAGGCGACGCTGGTGGTGGACTTGGAGATCTCACAAGCTTATCGGCAATGCCGCTGGCGGCCTTGGAAGTATTGGTAACCTCTTGGGGGGTCTAGGGGGTCTAGGTGGGCTGCTTCGCAGAGACGTAACCCCAGAGATGATCTCACGAGCCATGGAGAATATCGATGTATCTGACCTGGATGATGACGAGTGCATAATTGAGAAGCTAGGTGGCATGCTTCCTGGTGAGTTACACTTCTACTACTTTATTGATGTACAATGCTAATACGGACTAGGAGAGGCAGCTCCTGCTAGCTAAGCTCACACGGAGAGCTACATACCAGTTGGAAGTTTGCTTTCGATAGCGAAAATCTTGGCTTGGCTGAAGGACAAGATGTACAGCGTCACAGTCAGGGCGCGATATGTGCCACATAACTTGGTCGTCCCAGTTATATTGTTTATATATTTTACATGTGGAGGCTACTCCAGATACTACCATTGTTCTTTTCTATGTTGATATCACACTATCTGAACGTTCGTTTACATTCAAGCATTACTCTCTCTAAACACCAGTTGGGCTTTGCCTATGAAGACTACTGATAGTGTATGTGTAAGTTTGGGGCTTGATAGAGCAGCGCCGCCTTGGGTAACATGAAGTAATCCGCGTAGATTCCTAGATAAAAGAAGCGGCAAAGAACACCCTTCTTTTCTTCAGTGACAGTGTGCCGGCCCCCGATCGATTATCGGTCCGCGTCCTTAATTTCTTTCACCTGACCGATCTACTTCTCCTGAAGCCGGACTTCAGAGTCCCATGCACATTGCTGGGTCCCGAGAACCCTTGCGTTGGGTGTTGAGCTCGTGTGGAATGTGTACCAAGGAACATCAATCAATAAAACATGGATTTGGGTCTTCTGAGATCGGGGAACGCCGTTATAGTTGTAGCCCCACGATCTATCCATATTAACTCCAAAACCTAATCCTTGGTGTTGCTTTTTGGC
Source organism: Aspergillus nomiae NRRL 13137 (assembly GCF_001204775.2). Lineage (NCBI taxonomy): Eukaryota > Fungi > Ascomycota > Eurotiomycetes > Eurotiales > Aspergillaceae > Aspergillus > Aspergillus nomiae. The sequence continues at coordinate 3,179 of NW_015378594.1, forward strand.
AATATTGCCACCGTGTCGGTGATGTCTTTCTAGAAAGCTGAGTAGTACGAACACTAGTAACACAGTAGATAGAGCCCACTGCGGGCTACCCTAACCGGACGGGATAGACAATAACAGCCAACATATTATAGCTCATGGTGGAGATTCTTCAGTCGAGACTGGTTCCCTCGTATTAGTCAGGTATTTGTAATAGCTCTTCAGTGTCCGAAATAGGCAGCTCGATATTTAAATCTTAATCTTAGGACCAAATCCTAGGGAAGGGCAGGGTTCAATTTTTGGATCGAGACATATCAGCTATCAAAGGAAAATAAGCTCTGTGGCCGGACCAATGTCTCACTGGCCATGGTACCAAAACACGTATGACTTGAACCCTTTGTGATAGCCATCAATCCCACACTAGATCTGCATTGACTTTCAAAGGTTTTGTAGACCTCGTGGCGCATGATGTGATGGTCGAGGCGCCAGCCACTGACGGAGTTAGAGCTAGTAGGTTCCGGTCAAGTTATGCACTACATCGCAAGGCGGTTTGGTGCCTTTGGAACTCATTTTTGAGCCCCTTGGCGGCTCCGAGACGGCCCCGAGATGCCAGGCACGACGCGCCAGATGTTGGACGGCTGGGACGGAATCATTTGCCGGCGACTGCAGCCAGAGAGAGGACGAGAACGCTTCAAGCCACGGGCGGGGCCAAGGAAGCAGCGGCATTACTGATTTGCTCTGGTCAGCCTGGCGTTCTGAATAGGGTTGAGCTACATGTCGTTCGCGCTCCTATCACTACGTTTCAGGCTGCTTTTTATGCCCAGACCCACCTCACCGGATATATTAACACCTTGTAATGCGATTCGCAGAATTCCTGCGCTTCTTTTGCATTAGTTTCATTAACCGGTACCCTTTTCCTCTTGTGAACGGGGTGGCTAGACCAGGGTCCGGGCTAGGGGTCCGGACTAAGCGTCCTCGGGACATTGGTGGGTAACTGACTCCATAAAACGGAAAGTTTATTTGGCGATTGTCGGCAATGATCATCCTTCCTGGTCCAAGAACTGGACAATGGCGTCCGGTGCTCTTGGACAGTGATTATACGGGTGCAAATGGTGGCAAGGCATCTTATTTCTACAACGGGTTTCCCAGCAGCATATCTGTAACACATTTAAATTATGAATTAGGTTTCAACTACACTGTGTCAACCGTTGCACTTTCAAACAATTATTGTATCACTAGCTCTTCAATTACTTCATTATGTCCAAGGCTCAACCCATCAAGCGTCGGGGAGAAGCACGCGCCAAGTTTGACTTGAACATCGATAGCCCGCAACTGCAACATCTCACACGACACATCGATGAGGCCGAACATGTCCGCATCGAAAACTGCATTGGTTTCGTCCAGGTCCCCGTTGGAATCGCCGGGCCACTGCGCATCACAGGCCCTGATACGACCGGTGAATACTATGCACCATTGGCTACATGTGAGCCGACCTTGGTGGCTAGTTGCAGCCGGGGCTGTAAAGTGTTCAATGCATGCGGTGGGCTACAGTTTGAAGTTCTCAATGAAGCCATGTCTCGTGCACCAATGTTTCTGTTCGCCAGTCCGGCCCATGCGGTAGCGTTTGCACGAGCGGTCCCATCATTCCGAAACGAGTTCGCCCGATGGGCCGAGTCGACTAGCCGATATGTTCGGCTACAGGAGCTGCAAGCTTCGGTTATTGGCTCCAGCGTTCATCTCTTTTGCAGCTACTTTTGCGGCAATGCTGCGGGTCAGAATATGGTCAGCAAGGCCACGCAGTACGCCTGCGAGATGCTGCGGGGCCACCGATGTGCGAAGCAATTCCAGATCCAAGACTTCCTCATAGAGGGTCAATTGGCGTCGGACAAGAAGCCTTCTTGGGGTAACGTGCAGAGAGCTAGGGGGGTGGAGGTGCTAGCGTGGGGAACTATTACCAATGCTGCCTGCCAAGAAATCCTAGGCTGCAGCACGGAGCGACTATATCGTACTCAGATGGCTCTAAAAGAAGGAGGCATACGCAATGGCCAGTTTGGTTGCAATATCAACACTACCAATATTCTCGCCGCTATTTTCGTGTCGACGGGACAGGATGCGGGCAGTGTAGCAGAGGCTTCCTGGAGTCATCTCACATCGGAGTACGATTACGAGACCAAGGAATTGAAAATGACTTTGTATTTTCCCTCCTTACCGGTGGGTACCGTGGGTGGGGGGACCCTGTACCCATCGCAGAAGGAGTGTCTGGATATGCTGGGGTGTGCGGAGCCGTCGGGGAAGAGAAGGCTCGCCGGAATGATTGCTGCCTTTGCAGTTGCGTTGGATGCTAGCACAAGTGCAGCCATTGCTAACGATACATTTACTATGAGCCATATGAAGCTTGCCCGGGGGGAAATCTTCGGGCGTCAGACTTCGAAGCTGTAAGGCGACTGGTTGCAATCATTGCTGTATCGAAGTTTGTTGTTTCATTTTTCTTTTGCTATTTCTTTTTCTATTGTTTTTTCTTTTTTCATTTTTTTTTTTCTCTTCTGGTACGTGTCTTTACTTTTTTCGTATATTATTTTTGTTTTTGTATCTATATACCTATTTTACTTTCGTTACTTTCTATTATTCATTAATCTTTCAGAGTTACTCTTTTTTATTCAAGAATTTAATTCAATTCGTTATCAGTAGGTCTACTGGCCCTATCTATTTTTTTCCTCTACTTTTTTACTTTTAGTTATTTCCCTAGTATGTCAACGGAAGTAGTATAGTATACTCCATAATAACTTAATTGATGTATTGAGGTGATCAACCCGTTCATGTCCGACAGGGAGCGTGGGCAGTATCACTCAAGGACCCAAGGAACCAACGGACAACCCCCGCGTGCCGTTTGCTCTGTAGTTGATAAGGTAGATGCGCCCTTTAACTGAGAATGTACTAGATCAGTGGGTCTGGCGCCCCGACCTTTCCTTATACTGGAAGGTGCTAATATGTCCACTTGTTATAGTTAGCATGATAGGAGGTACGGGCGATCGTTTTGCCACAATGGGTCTGACATTGGCGTATCGAAGCAAATCACTGCAAGGCATTCAACGGTGATTTGTTGGAATTGTCAAGCCCTGGTGGGTTGAGAGAACTGAGACAGAGCAGCGTCCGTGTTCTGGACCCTCAGCGGAAAAGTCTAACGCACCAGTCAATACCCCGAGATCCACCGATTGAGCCATGGATTCAGGCTGAGACCAATTGCTTTTTTGGATATGAACTCTATGTAGAGCTTAGCGTCTAAAGGACAGCCCCACTTGGAAAACAGGGAAGTTGTGCATGTTTATTCGTTTGGCATATGTCGTGGTGTGGTTCGTTGTCGATTTGGAGGTAGGTTGGGATTCCATGGTATGGACTCGTTTTCCACCTGCTCACCCGGCTTTTCAACCCTAACGTTCTAGTGGAAAGTATCGCGTGCATGGCTTGAAGGAACAAGGATAGAGAGGTCTACAATTGCCCTTTTTGGGCCATATACGGTCCAAAGCACGTATTCACAACGGCCGAAAGAACTTGCAGAAGCGCCCCATTTTTCCTATCAATTTTGAACGCATCGGAAAAATGAGTATCCAATTGAACAAGTGTGAGTCTTTCCTGCCGAATTTCCGTTCACACCTGCAGATGACTTCAACGGTCTGGTGCCGTCTATCCCCTGGCATTCGCTAGAGATTTAGGTTTCCAAATTATGGCTCATCTTTGCAGATCAAACGTTCGTCAGGCATAAACGCAGTCCGATAGGCCGTTTCTCCCACGTGTACTGTCAAAGCAACACCACCTCGGTTATTTTTTCCCAGGTGGCTTTTTGGCTCAATTCTGGTAGGTCTCATTTTCAGGATAGCGTATCCGTCATCTTCATGCCATTACTTCACGCCAATTGAGTTTCGCGGGGCTTGCCTCACCTGGGACCCTCGAAGTAACAATGTGAAGGAGAGCAGGATCGCACTACAAAAGTTTGTAAACCAAGGCTGAAGGGTCCATTGGACCCCTACAGACTGGAGTCAGTATGAGACACTTAAACCCCATCAGTATCAGTCTGCATCTTCCCAAGGCGTAGCTATTATACGTCCTGCATTATCCCTTTTCACATACAGCACGCGATAGTGCTATTGCAGTCCCTGTCGAAACATGGAACCTTCAGTCAGCGACTTCAAGCTCGTCGGACTGGCGGCAGGTTTCACACTAGGGTTCGGTTTCCTCACAGTCTGGAATGCAATCAAGCAGACTTCAGAAATTGAGAAGCCCTGGAAGAGCCCGTTCGTCATCCTGATTTGGATTGAAATCCTGTCTAATGTGGTAATCGGGGTAATGGGATGGCTTGTGCTGGAGGGAATTGTACCTGTCATGTATGGCCCCTGAGAACCGGCCGGTGATACAGCTCGGCCTGGTGCTAACATTCTCCCCTCAGTGCACCTGTACTGGCACTTCTACTATTCTGCTGGGCGCTTGAAATCCAATGTTGTATGCAAGTTATCATTAACCGCATCTACATTGTGGTGGAAAAGAAGAAGACCGCGAGAAGGGTCAAATGGGGCACTGCTTGCCTCATAACAGCCATCAACATTGCAGTGTTCTGTATATGGATTCCTGCACATATGACTCCCCCAGTCAATCATACGTGAGTGCCTTATTCCTATTCTCTCCGAGTACCGGCTAACCTTGCCTTGTAGCTTTGTCCTCATTAATCGATACTGGGACCCAATTTCCAAATTACTAATATGCATCGTCGATGCGTGTCTCAATGTTTGGTTCCTACGCGTTGTGCGTGTGCGACTGGTCCGCCAAAACGGACTAAAAAAATATGGGCCCTTAGTTCGCTTCAACATGCGAATGATGTTCATTTCCGTAATTATGGACGTAAGCTCACCGCACCTTCTTATCCTTCTCCTCAACCAATTCTGACATTCTACCCCTAGGCTATGCTCATTGGACTCATGTTCCTGCCTAACCCAATGGTGTACATCCAGTTCCACCCGGTTACGTACGTGGTGAAGCTCAACATTGAGTTGAGAATGGCTTCCCTCATCCGCAAGCTTGCGCGGGACAGCAACCTGAACAATGAAATCCATGAGGCATCAATGAATCTGCCGAACCGATTTCACCCACAGGGTCACTACATCAAGTGCGATGATGAGACGATGGAAAAGAGGAATTTGAGACATATGCAGTTTGTCCAGCTACGAAACCAGGGGTTCGAGAGCGAGGACATGAAAATCCTAAAGACAACCAGTGTTCGGGTTGTAAAAAGCCCGAGACCTTTTGTGCAGGACAATCTGCCTCCGCTGCCACCTCTGCCCAAGGATGGGCGATGAGAGCTAGCTGTTTTGTTGATTTTTGTTCATATTTACATGTACCTTTATTCAATGCACAATGTATATGGTTTAGAGCGTTGTACACTATAACAGACTGCAGAATTATGACTTTGAAATCCTATGACTGATATGCATCGTACGTTGCCGTCGTATTGAATACGCATGGCTGAATATGATTCGACTGTTAGACTAGCCCCTGGGCTACTTTTAGTTTACCAGGTGTTTACGGACTGGGCAAGACTATTTTCAGAATAGTGTACCAGAGAACACTTTGTGTTACTTCATTCATCTTGGTAATTGCTATCTGCGCTTCGAGAGACGTTAGGGTTGGAGAAGCCAGCATAGTAGGGAAGGAATCGCCCAGATCAGCCCCTATTCGTTCAATCAAGAGTAGATTAATCTATCTGTAGGGTTGTAACAGGCACGTTTCATACCAGGTATGATGAAGTGCTTCTGCAAGCCATACATTTTATGAACGATTCCCACCGACAAAGTTTTCCGGCCTATTCCCGCTAATTCCGGAAAGATAGTTACCATTTTAGTATGCCATCCTACATCACTTCTAGGCCCAGGTCACCGGGGTAATCTGGACTGGAGGCTATCTAGCGAGGGGGGCAGTAGTTTGTTTACTGCTGAGACTAGGCAGAAGACCCTGTCGCGACGCTCGCCCCTTCCCACATAATTCCCCACGCGCACCAACATTCCGGCAAACCTTACGTATTACATTTTCGGAAGGTCGAAAAGGTCGCCAGGACATCATGGATGTTCTGGTAGGGACCTGGACAGGACGTGGTTTGTTGTGACTAATCGGACGTAGTCCGAACACATCCGGGACGAGGCAGCCGACAAGCCTTGACAGGAGTATCATTTTGGGTGGACAGATAACCGTGCCCGAAACCCCCACATTGGAGTGATGCGTTAAGAGTTTGGAGGTGGCCAATCACCCGCATGGTGAACCATGTTCTGATGCGACTTAACCGAGGAAAATAGAGGAAAAGTGTTCCATGGGTCGACGACCCACTCTAACACCTTTAGTGCCGTTCACGCGTGCATCGTGAGTTCCGGCCGAAAGGTCAGCAGACAACTTGATCGCAGATAAGTCTCACCAAGACCTCATCGTGATGGAGACATCCGGACGATCATGGGAGAACTGTCCATGGATCACTCACGGGAGCACCGCCTCGTCGGTCTCGATTTCAGTATAATTCGGTGGGAAAAAAAAAGGGCTCGAGATCGAACGGTAACCCATGGAAGAAATCGCGATGGCGTACGTCTCCACCGGGAGAGTTACTACGAGACGTAGGGGGGGGAGGGGCCGTCTAGACGAAGGTGGGTAAAGGCTCGGATAGGATAGTCAGAATAGGGTATCCAGGAAGTCTAAAACTTGGAGATGAAACTCAGGGCGTTCATCCAGCAGTGGGCCCGGGATTATCACATTGCAATTGCTCATCACACGTGGCGAGCCATACCCTCGCTCAACTTTGCTTTAGACTTTGTTCCTGCGCGATCGGCCTGTAACCTTGGTGGCTTTTGGCTCAAGGGGGCGTTTATTTTAGTTCGTATTTTCTTTTGCAGAAGTATCCCTGCCTCCCAGTTGTATATATGTTTCAAGAGGACCCCTTGATCTCTCACCATGTTTTTTTGACAATCAGCCTGGGATAGACTGAACAATTGATCCAACACCATCCAATATGAAACATACGATCTCTTTTAGAATGTGGGAGATGAAGAGAGGCTTGATCATCAAACTCTATCAAGAGGAAGAATGGCCTTTAAAACAAGTTCTTAAAAGAATTCGTTCGGAGACATTCAACCCAAGGTGAGGCTTTCCAAAGAGTCCTTAGCGAGAGACAAATGTCCTGACCGATCGGCTGTTCCTGCACAGTGAGACTCAATTACGGAGTCGCTTGAAGAAATGGGGTGTCACCAAGCTATCTCGTCGCCGCAGTCAGAACAAATTTATCATGAGTCACCATGAAGACCTGAGCAATGAAAGCGGCTTCAAGTCGCCTGCTCACAGTGGGGATGAAATGGTACATTCAGCAACCATGAGCCATTCTACGTCTAGGGACGACTTTTATACGCCTGAAAGGGGTGATACTATGCATGATACGCAAAGAGCGACTGGAACTATGCCACACAATGCTTTCCATTCTTCTGCTACAGCCATGTCAGCGATCAGCCCATCTTGGGAGTATCATGACGTTTCTCCTGGATACGGTCCACGGTATGTCACCTCTATTGTTAGCAACTCTTCTGGGGTACCTCAGGAGGGACGATAAAATCCGAAAGCACAGCGGTGAACTAACGCCTCAATTCAGGTATATACATCCTGGTCTCGACTATTACAGCCCTGCCATGGAGCGTTCAAGAGCGGAACTATCATCCTCACCATGGGCTATGAATATGAGCTATGGCATGCTACCAGAGGATGACTCTGCTGCTCGGTTCTACACTACTGCACACTCTGGCATGTTCATGCACCAGCCAGCGCAGGCCACAGCTTTCCCAACTCAATCGGATTGGTTTCACACTCCAGAATGCCAATTGATATACCAGCCATCATAATCATAATGTACCCTCCGCCATGGTACCAGATGACCTTCTTTTACACCCTTAATGCGCTTGAACCGACATGTGTATTTGTTATTTTCATACCCCGAATTGTCTAATATATCCAATATATCCTTTTGTCGTGAGTTTGAGATGTATAAGCCAGTGATATATTACGTTGCTGTTTCCGCCGATCTTGTCGAAGCAATTTTGCTTATCACAGTCGTTTTGATTCTGTCGCTTTTGTCTGTTTTTTCCCTTTTAATAGATCGTGAGTCCTACATGTCATTGAGACCTGGAGCTCTGAAGGATGAACTTGTCCAGTCTATGCATCACAGTGCATAGTCGCTCGAAGCAGGAACACACAACCTTGGAGACAGGATGTACTATATACAGTGGCATGCACTTACAATGTACTTATACATTTTACAGTGAATGCTTTCAATAGTTCTACAATTCATAATTTGATACTCTGTCATCCCAACCTCTTTGTGTTCTAGAAGGAGAATGGCTACCAAATCTTATTCGCCATGGTAGCACTCTACTTGGCGCCCTTGGGCCTAGACAAATCTACACCAACGACTTTATAGAAGCACATTTGCCTCCTACCGAACTACATCTCTTGGATTGTTTGTATATATGTTGTGAAGGAAAACACGTGAGAGGCTCTCCCCAAACTCATCCGGTATTTGAATCCCTGACCCAATTCAACATCACATTGGACCACCGTTGCTATTGTCTTGACATGGTGGCAGATACTATTGGTATAAAGACATTTAAGATATGACGACTCGAAACGGGCATCGAAGGCCGTTCGCAAGCATGTGCCTACAGCATACATCCCTTGCAGGGACGGGAAAGTGAAACTAGGTCTACTATTTAACCTGTGAGTTGATTCTAAGCTGACCATTAACAGTGTAATGGAAACACCCCGATGTATAAAAACTGTCGAATAAAAGGGAAACACTGCAACTATCGACAAATGGGTGCAAAGGCAAGGTCCAAGTGACAGTCACCATTGGTTTCCTGGTAAAGAGAGTGGAACAGCTATTGCGCTACACCGGGTATCATGGCCTCCTCAAGCTGGGGATAAATGATGAATGCTATGCCGTTATTAACGATATCCTTGACGCTCTTAAGATTACCTGTGAAGGTTTCCACAGAGGTGAGGAACACTGTGAGATTAGAACTGTCCAACAGATTCATAATGATATCTGTTGAGCGTGCTGCCACTCGACCAAAATACCTTTAGGCATTTGGTCGTGCCTCCAACCGAAGTCTGGTCAACAATATCACGTACACCGATGGCAAAGATGTGTCTTGAGACTTCCACAGTTAGAAGAAGCAGGAGCTGACGGTCCAACAAGCCAGGGTTCTGAAGCTTTCCATCAAGTTTACCAGGATCCAAGCGATAGGGCACATTTAGTCGAAGACAATGCGGCTGGATAAGCCATCGTACAAGATACTATCCCGCATTCTGGAAGGCAGGAACCGATGTATTCGACTTGGCTGGAAGAGGATCCCTCACTGAATGAATCTTGCTTTGAACCAATGGTCACTCCACATGAGCCAGACGGCAATGAGTCCGACAGACCCGAAAATGGGTATGTCGCCTTACACCATGGTTCCTTTCGATCTGATATGTTCTCAATTGGTGTCCTTGTACGATTTAATCCTGCCCTTGACAGACGTCTTGTCAGTGAGACGCATGCCTATTCCATGAATACCAGGCTAATTCCCGTATCGCCCAGATACAGAGTTTCAGAAGTTTCGATCCCTTCGCTCCAAGTTCGGACTGCCAACACGGTACAGAATCTAAAATTGTGGAAGAAGAACCTCCCTTCTGAGCTTGATGTTGAGGGTCGCCCCATATGCCAGGCACCAGTTTCACGGCTGTGCCTTCGAAACGAACCCCTGTAAATCGGAAAGTAGCCAGATACTTGAATATTGTCTTCCGAGCGCTGGAAAAGATGGGAAGCTGCCTCGAGCATGCAAAACGCACAAGCACCTTCCTTGGCACCCTGCAGCGCCAGTGGGAGGTCCGTCGACGGAACCGAATGAATGCACGCATGAGGCAGACGCCATGGCACTACCGGCGACCTGGTGGCAGCAGGAAGATGGCGAGGAATGTCAATGGGACCGATGGATTCCACGATTTAAGAGGGAATAACACACTTTCCGAACATGCGCTTTGGCCTAACAGTGCCACCCCGTCGGGCTGCTAGCTCATCGGTCGCAGGTCCGTTGTCTCCTCTGGTTGGTCTTATCGATCCTAGTCTGTCTGTCTTTCCTCTTAGAAAGGGGATTCCGGGTGGGTTTGTGTGACTTGCTTCGAGGTTCTAGGGAGGAATGTGTCTACATGCCCATCCACTACTGTTCACAAAGGGGAAAGCAATAGAAGGAATAGAGTGTCAGATCCATCGTGCATACATTGCGTGAATCATTCAATATATTGTTATTATAGCCTCAATAGAACAGCAAAGGTTATATTACTAAAGAGGTACATGAACTCATTTCAAGATATCATCATCACATAGCATAGTTACGCTCTATATCCCTCCTCAAGCCGACACAGGCGTAATCGTCGTCACCTGGGTGAGGTCTCTGCTGCTGAAACCCACTCGGATGGTGAACTCGCCCTCAGGGATCAGCCAGTCCTGCGACACGATATCCCAGTAGCTCAGATCTCTGCGCATGAGCTCAAAACCGACAGTCTGCGACTCACCAGGCGCCAAGGACACCTTGTCGAATCCACGGAGCTGCTTAGGCGGGGTTCCAGCAGGCGTGCTGTCTGGGAAGGTAACGTAGAGCTGCGGGACTGCCGCTCCCTGCACGTCACCAGTGTTCGTGACCACGACGGACACGTTGTAGACGCTCTCCCACAGCGCGGGGTTTCCTCCGGGCTGGATGGGCAGTTGTTCGGGAACGGAGGAAATAGACTCGGCCAAGGGTTCGGCGTTGATATCAGAAAGACCGAAGGTCGTGTATGACAGACCAAACCCGAATTCGTAAAGCACGGAGATGTTGTGGGCATCGAAGTACCGGTAATCGATCTCGAGCTTCTCGTCGAACCATGCCTGCCAGTCCTCCGGACCAGTGGTTGTCACGGCGGTCGTGGGAGGCGCATTGTAGTCGCTGCCGTTCTTGGCGATTGTGTATGGCAGCTTTCCGGAGGGGTTGACATCGCCGTACAGCACATCGACAATGGAGTTACCGGACTCCTGTCCGGGGTAGTGAGCGGCGAGGATGGCGGTCACGTTGGGGTGATTGGCAAAGGGAAGTTCATTGATGCCAGATGAGTGAGTGACAACGATGGTGTTGTTGCACTTCGAAGCGACAGAGTCGACAACCTCGTTGCCATTGTAATCCACCGTGAGGTGCTCGCGGTCCGAGCCCTCTTCGGCCCAGGTCTTGAGGAAGACGAGGCAGGCATCTGGTGGCGTGGGGACCCAGAGGGTAGTCACGTCTGAATCCGCAATGAGGGTATTGTTCAACCACCACTGAACCAAAGTGTTGTCCTGCTGGCTACGGGACTTGAGGGCCTCCAGCGGGGAGACCAGATATGTGAAACGACCAGTTCCCGAGCCGCCACCGGCAGCAAGGGTGCCATATTCAAAGGTAGCTTGGTTGACGGCACCCACGGTGGTCTCACCAGCATCATTTCCAAAGACAGCGAGTGACTTAGGGGCCTTCAAGGGCAGGGCCTTGTTCTCATTCTTCAGCAGGATAGTGGCCTCAGCTCCATGTCTGCGGATCAGCTTGCCATGATCGCCGCGAACATCACGGCTACGCTCTCCAGTCAGGTTAAACTCGCGAAGCCATGTAGAGCGAGGCGAGAATGTGTTGAGGTCGGCAGACGAAGGGTCAACCGATGGGTAGTCTTGGTCCTGGCCGAGCCAGTAGTAAGGCGTCATGATACGGATAATCATATCATCCACACGAGACACATCAACGGTTCCATTGTTGACAGCCAGAGTAATGTTCTTTCCAAAGAACGAGCCTGCTTCGGGAGCTAGGCCGTATTCTCCGAGACCTCCCGGCATGTCCATATCAAGACCCCCCTCGATAGAGGCGACACCAGAGTGAGTACCACCCCAATCAGACTGGACATAACCCTGGAAGCCAAGCTCCTCCTTGAGCAGACCATTGAGAACCTTTGAGTTCTGGCAGGCATAGGAGCCATTGAGACGCTGGTATGCACACATAACACTGGCGACCTTAGCACGGGCAGCGTTAGCAAAAGGCCAGAGGTATAGCTCGTGCATAGTTCGGTCATCAATATTGGAGGAAACGGCTTCCTGGATGACATCCGTCAAGGTACCGTTGGGATTATAGTTCGGATTGCGTTGGGTCTCTTGTTCATTGCCGATGAAGTGCTTCGCACAGGCTTGAACACCAACATCCTGGTAACCCTGAATAGTAAGCTCCATGGCAACACCAGTCAGGTAAGGGTCTGCTGCAAAGCCCTCCCAGTTTCTACCTCCATATCCTGAGCGTCCGAGAGGGCCAGCTACAGGTCCAAGAGCGACATGGGCACCTTTGCCCTTGAATTCCTCTCCCATAGCGACACCTCGCTCATATAAAATATCTTTGTCCCAGGTCGATGCCGCCGTGACACCAGCCGAGAAGACGCTAGCATAGTCAGCGACACGAATGGCCAAGGGGCCATCCTGTAAGCAGAGACCATTAAAGCCCAGCCGAGGAATTGCCACGATGTTTCCAACGCAGGGCCCGGGCTGGCCAGTGACCATGTCGGCCTTTTCCTCGAGCGTCAACTGAGCAACAAACTGCTTGGCTTTGGCCAGGGCTTCTTCCCAGCCACCCGACCCGGTTGCATTGGCTGTTGTAGAAGTCAGTCACACTGGGTCGTAGATTCAGTTGCGGATTGGGGACATACGGGACGGAAGCACAGCGGGCGAATGTCCATACTGGCCAAGGATAGTGGTGTTACGGGGCTGGACATAGGAAAAAGCGTCTTCGCCTCGACCAGATCCGCCGTAGTCCTGGCCGTTGACCGCAGTAGCAGCCAACAGGCCCGAGACAATAAGGTGAGCAATGCTAGCCATGGTTCGCACCTGGGTTGTTGTTGGACCTCAAAGCAGCTCTACCGAAGTCATCTTGCGATCAATGCCGAGCAGCAGGTACTACTTATAGTCCCCTCGACGGCTATCAAGCAGAATTTTGCCAGCCGACGATGAGTTGCTGCCGTAGGGTCCGGAGCATGGGGCACTGTTGAGGGAATTTGATACCTCGTTCACCAGGACCCACAACCCCACGGGGGCTCGCTTCGAATCGCGTGGTCGGCAGGGTTCCCCACAAATTCCGTTCCCCATATTCCGCTCGCGGGGTCACTTTGTGCAAATTTTTTCTTCTCTCCTTTTCGGCCGGCACCGCAGCGAGCACGGGGAACATGCGGCAGCCCACGGAAGCGCCTTGTTGCTCCCATGTCTTTTCTGAATGCACTTTAAACATCAACTCTTGCTCCCGCTCCCTGCAGCATAGTCGCATCGACCGTTAGTCAAGCTTCATATCGGTCTCCCTTTCCAGTTCCGACGTCGGCTCAGGATATACGGCAATAAACCATTCCGATGGCTGACTGGCAACCACACCAGAGACCGTACTAAACTAGTAGTACAACAATTCTCACGTCTTCTCTGGGGTACAAACTGTCGGGAGGTTCCGCATTCGGAATAATGAGGTCCAATCGGAGAGGACAAGATTCGACGATCTCTCCTTGAACCTGCCATGTAACTACGGAGCGTTGACCCCAGAAAGGCCGAGACGAACCAGTATCACTTCTTACTTGACGGCCTGACGTCATGAAGCCGACAAAATGACCGCATTCGTCTGGTCAATTGTCTTCTATCCGTGCGTAAGTTGTCGTAGATTATGCCGAAAACAAGCACTTGTTACCGGTGAGCAAATCCGAGAGCTCAAGAGAAATGGTCCAAACACAGACGAAAGGCAGGTTCCCGAAGTTTAGCCGGAGGGGAAGAGTATCCTCATTGGATGTACCCCAGATAGTTTACTCCAGGCGTGGGGTGACTTTGGGAGGAATGTCTTGGCTCCATGCTTGGATCGGCGGGATGCCGAGATTTCACTGCATAGCTTAGCGGCATTATCCCCGCAACATTGACACTCGGCAATGAATTAACCCAGAATCTCCAACCCAGAAACAGTCATATAGTGATACCACCGGCATTAGTCCGGAGATATATGCACGTTGCTTATTATCAAGTGGATCCCACACGGGAAATAACATACTCGAAGTCACTGTGGCGCTAGAACTAATCTCCTCCAAATCTCGCGTATCCTCGGAATAACGCCAAACAAAGGCCTGGTCAATTACTATCGGCCCGGTAGCAGAGAGGGTATAAGAGAATACAGACTGCTGTGACATGTGGTAGGCAAGAGCCAAGCCTGCCTGATACACGGGACATACGATTTCGGAGACGCCCCGGCCATGACCATAGACATCCATAGGTCACCAGTCGCAATAGACCCATACCAGTGGTGGCATAGTGCGGCTGTTGTTGGTAGCGTACGGGATTCGGGCGTTCGGCTATACCTACCCCATGATGGTCCTTATCTTCAATCATTTGTTTTGTTATTAGTTTAAGTATTACTTTATTTTCCTTTTCTCTGTTGTATTCAGTAGACCTGGGCTCGGAAGACTTCGTACTAGTCTGGTCATAAATGACACCACCGACCACACATGCGCCATAATGGCGGTCCTTCTCCCGTGAAGGCTTCCTCAAAAAGTCCCATCTGGACCTGCCTTTCTGGTTCATAACGTAATCACATCAGACGTTCGTTTGAAAATTCAACATGTTACTGTCAGTTTAAATATCTCGGATTCCGTGCGTGCAAAAAAAGGCCTTGCGCCTGGGTTAGCCATCTTTGGCTGAAGCAATTTTGACTGCAACTAGCAGAGTTTTCCAAGGGGCGGGGACTTCATTACAGGAAAAAGATATCCTCCATGGAAATATTGACTTTGTCTTCAGAGGGCGAGGGGTTGGAAATATATTCGCACTACTGAGGGTCCCGAAGGCCAGTGACCTGCATTAAAGAGTATCTCAATATCTTTGGGAACCAGTTGATTTTGAGAATATAAAGCCCATGGATCCCGCAGGAATGCTGCTGGACTAGTCTCTCATCATCTCTCTGGCCTTCAAGGCTGGAGATGTATTGAGAAATTAATCTTAAGAGGCCCGCGTAAAGCTGATGTCGGGGTTCCGCTCAACCGTCTCTAAAACTCCAGTAAACGCATCAACAGAGCCACCAAAATCGGCAATGGAGCTTTGGGGGTAAAGATACACTACATAGGGGTGTGACTTGTCTAACTGCCTTATTGAGTGCTCCAGAGGTCATAGGAAATACCTATTTCAATCCCTGGCCTGGGGTGGATCTGCCTCTTCCACAGACACGGTGGTTCCAGAAGTGGTCTTCACACCAACACTCTGTCTATTCCCCGTCCAAACGTCGTAGAGCGAAGATATGCGACCTTCTTGACTGAACAGCTTCCTTGAATATCGATTGACGAGTCATCCAATTTGAGCCGCTTGGGGGGGTTCAGGCCAACATAGATCTCGGTCCATTCTCGGCATCTCACTGTAGGGTTCTCTTCCAGCCAGCTCAAACTACCGGGCATGCCTGTTAGTACTCAAGGTTTGGTAAGTCACTCCTACGAGAAATCACCGGTCTCGCCTTTCAAAAAGTTTGATTGGTCAATAGGTAGAGGTTATGCTTCGACAGTATCTGCCAAGGTCACTTATGTCGTCCACCGGGGACTAGTACTCACAGAAGTACATCTTGAAAACGGTGAACGTTGACAACGTCGGGGTTATTTAGTGAATGTAGCCAACGCGTTCATAGGCTTCTAAGGTGGGGGAAATGAAATCAGAGTAAAGTTTCTTCATGTCATTGCCGAGGTCATATGACTATCTATAATTTGCATTCAGAGTAATGCAAGGACGTACTGAATTCTCTCTGGTGGTGAGTAGCTGACTGAAGGTTGGTGTGCTACCTAGACGTCTACCCACTCCTCTTATATAGGACAAGATATGCAAAAAACATA
>NW_015378595.1:0-18967 GCF_001204775.2 Aspergillus nomiae NRRL 13137
TTAGGCATACAATCCATTGTATTTGAGATCTCGTCATCCCTGCACTTACAAGTCCACGTATGCGAGTTGAAGCTTGCGCAAACTCTGGTCGATGGCACTTGGGATATCTGCAATGTTTGTAATCACCTTAGTTGTCACGAAGAGTTCTTCGCGTGGAATTCCGCTCTCCTTAATTGCTACACCCAGCTCGGCTTCGGTGCCGTAGACTTCGGCGCCATCCAGGTGGCGGTATCCCAGTCGGATTGCGGTCTTGATCGCTTCGACTAATTCGCGGTTGACTGAATCGTCCCCACCCTTCTTGTACCAAGCTGTACCGGTGCCGTAGGCAAGCTGTTGGCATCGATTAGTTCACCAGAAGCCCCCAGGCTGCGGAACATCTTACAACTGGGATAGACACATTGTCGTTCAGCTTCACACGTGGGGTTTCGGGGATCGAATGGCTCGCCATTTTGAGAACAATGTGACAGGAGATGAAAAAGCGGGCAAAGTGTGGGCTGTCAAAGTGGGTGGACCCGTTATTAAGAAGTCCAGGAGTGCCGTAATTCCGCATACAATCACGTCTTTCATCAATTCGTCATTCAGCAGTGGGATGTGGAGCTGATCCCCCACTCTTCACACGGCCAATCCGCATGCTACTATTCGCGCTCTGGTGCTGCCATGGCCCACTTGGGCCTGGCTGCGGATAATCTTTGAAGTTGCAGAAACCAGGGTTGCCCATGACCACGTGGTGCCCTGGATCAATTGACAAGGAAGCGAATACGCGGGTTGATTTTCGACCCACATTCAACTAGTGTATCTTCCAGGAATATATTGTCGTCGAGATGCGTAGTCAAAATAAAGCATTAATTCCGAGTCTCCCTGGTCGGTTGATTGTATTATCGTGTGGGTCTTGTCTCTGGAGGATACTCCCAACTGCCTACGACAAATTTATATGCTACGCCGAAGCAAGAGCAAATTGAGATATTGAGTTCTAGAAACTTGGGTAGGTTTGCTTTGTGGAATGCCCCTATATTGCTCAATATATATTCCGTCTGCTGAGTGGCCATAGTATAATAGTTAAGATCCGACGTTATTTAAATTTTTAGGGCAACACAATCCAGTATTGTTTAAGGAGTCCACCCAAATAGACACAGAAGATGAGCTCCACTAATGGCACTCAATTTACCGTGATGGTAGTTAAGTGTAGCAGGGGGAGCAGAAAATAGCGAGGATGTCTAATACAGCATCAGATACCTGGATCACTGTACAAATTCTGCCAATCCCCGCACACCTCGACGTGGAACGCATCGTGTTGGCATATCCCGGCGCTCAATCTACTGGCGATGACCGTGGGCCCGACGATGGCGAAGGAACCGTGTATCGCGGCGTACCTTGGCAGCAGAAATAGTCAGAGTGTCGGAAATACCAGCCGTGCACGCGGTGCCAGCTGCCATGTTTTGCGATGCATCCCACTCTCCGTTCACGCAGCGCTGGAAGGCTGTGCCACCGTTGCAGTACCAGGCACCCTCGTCACTGCAAGAACCACTGAGGACACCCGAGGCAGTAGAAGAGGCTGAAGAGGCCGTGCTAGCCACGTTATCAGCCACCGTCGTGGTCGCGGTCGTCGAAGAAGCGATCTGAGTCGTCTGGGATGGAATAGATGGTTCCACGGCGGCGCTCGTCTCGACCGCGACCTCAGTGGGCGGGGTGGTGATGGCAGCGGCAGTGGTTGAAGTGGTCGTGGTCGCAGCTGCAGCCGCAGTTGCAGTAGCCGTGCTTCCCGCGGTATAGAGAGAGGGGCCTGGAATGGTATAGGAGCTGAGACTTTGCCAGATATCGACATAGATACCAGGGTCAGTGTCCTTATACAGGGCCGTACCTAGGGTACCACTCGGTGCTGCAGTCCCACTACCGGTGACTTGCAAGTTGATACACTGAGGATAGTTTTGAGCGCCGTCCAGATCCTCAGCGCCATGGAGAGCAATAATCTCGTGACGAAGGACATAGTAGCCCGCCTCAATATCCGTGGGGATGGTGATGCTGCGGCTATAGCTGTCGTCAATCAGTTGATCCGAAGCCCAGGTACCGGGGATGTCCGTGTCATCGATCAAGCCTCCCGCGTCGATCTTGAAGAACTCCAGCGAAGTCTTGTCCACGTCAGAGCACGAGCCACTACACTTGGCCAGGTAGGTGACGACCGGGCCATGGTGATCGTCGGGCCAGGTGTTCCAGGTCATTTTGACCGTTCCACCCGGAGCCACCGGAGCGGAGAGCGCAGCAGGCGCAGAGCCACGGTGGCAGATGATGTCGGAGCTGTCGTACGCAGTAGGCGCGACATAGCCGTCATCGGTTGCATTGGTGGACCAGGCGATCAGTTCGGGGGGGTCGGACTCGTAGTAGTAAGTGTCGACCAGGTAGCCACCATAAGTGGTACCATCGACCTCAATGCTCGAGACATAACCGTGGCCCGCGACCAGCGAAACTGAGGCCAGCAGCACACTTGCTACTTTCGAGAGAGACATGTTGTGTCAACCAGAATAGATAATGAAGGAGTGCAGGGCAAATGACTTCAGTCAATGAAGTCGCCGTAAGGATGTAAAAGAATGGAAGGATACTTCAATCAATGAAGTTTCGCTGAATAGACGAGACAAAAACAACCCTTCGGAAGAAAAATAGCTGGACCTTTCTGTCCTAGTAGGACTTATCAGCCTATTTAACAAATTCCCTACCCTGCCTGTAAAGAAAAGGATTGAGTGAATGAATCACAGAGTCTCCTGGGTGCCCTAAGCGAAGGACCACCAGTTTAATGAATCAGGAGTGTGCTGAAGTCTCCATTTGCAGCACTTTTGATACCACACTGTCGCCTCCCCGAAAATGATGGATCCTAACTGGAGACGGGGGCGTCAGCTACATGTCGAGCTTGTCCTAGGACTCTCGCCATGTCCGGTGGAAAACTGGCAATAGCATGTAGACAGCACGTAAGCTTGGCTACATTCAAGCTTCTAGTCAAACACCGAGTGTCTGAGAATCGCGCCTAGGGGCATTGAAATTGCACCGACGATCTAAGCGAGATCGGACATCGGATGCCGGTACCAATCATTAAGGGTAGCCCACACTTCTCCACCGGCTAAAAAACCGATGACGCAGCTTTCCTCACCCCGGAGTGAATGGGCCAAGGAAAAATTAAGCCCTTGGGAGTAGTAAGTGAACTAGATCTGCTGAGGATCTTGGCCGGATCCAAAATCTGGGAACCTTACAGTGGGTGGAAGTACCTTGCAACGCTGTTTCTTCTTTCCTGGCTTCATTCTCTCTTTGGCTTGTTTACATGGCAACAGCATTGACGCGCCTAACTTTTTTTTTTGCTTTTTGCTTTTTGTTTCAGCCTTGATGAGTGAGTACTCTCACAGGATTTAAAAAAGAGGAAGGAAATTCCGACCACAGAAATCAGGGCCGGGCGGGTAAACACTCAGGCGGGAGAAAGCTCACCAAGAGACGCGATGCCATACAATGATGGACAGCGCTGCCAATGCCTGTTCGAACCGGGGTGAGGTCCGGTTCGTAGTGTGACAGCTCTGGATTATTACATATATAGACACTTTCAACGTCGTCCTGCAACTGGCGAGCAACAGCTTTGTCCGCCAGTGGTCAATCAGAACCCCTGTCGTCGATCGCTTCAACAACGTGCAGGGTAGAGGTTGCCTCAACAGGATCATTTGTAGTCATGTTTTCCTGGCCAACATCACTGGCAAATGGACTGTCGTGAAGGGCATCACGGTGAACCGCGGTCGTGGTGTGGGTGAGGTGCTCAGTGCTTTGTTGACCCTTGCCCTTCTCTCCCCCGGTGTTGAGTGTTTTGGTAGACGCAGGAACACGCCTCCATGACTAGACAGAGGGTGCAAAGCGTCGTAGGGCTAGACTAACTCTGTGCCCTAGGGTTGAGGCGCTAATAGCTATGATTCATGAACAGCCCCGAGCAGGTCTATAAGGCTAGTGACCGTTGACGTCTTCGCAATCGCTAACATTTTCCCAGCTGGGCCGAGGTTATTGTTACTGGAAGTTTGGCTACAGCCATAGTGGAGTCGCAAATTAATATGGTCTAGACTGTCATCATGAGGCCAGTGTTACTTAATAGCTTTCCCAAAGTAGACAAGGAGTTGACAGAGATCCAAAGTATACCTTCTACAGGTCCCCGTATCTCTCTTGGCCATGACATACCACTGGCACCAGGGACAAAACACCATGAAGTAGCCCCGTGGATGGCAATTATCCCAGACAGCATATGGGTTGGGTGGCAAAAGTCAAAACTGAAATCGTTCGACTGGTGACATCAGGACCCAAGAAACCCGAATTGCCGACATATTTAAACTCCGTGTTCGATCTGTAAACACGGACAGTAGTTCCTTTGCGCTCTCAGGCCATATATTCGGTGGGCATTCACGATGACAAGTAGCGCGCGAACAAGTGACGCTCTGAGCGTCCTCTCCCTTTGTATCCATGTCATTCAATGCGCCAGTGCAATTATTGTGCTCGGGATTACAGCTTGGGCAGTCCAGCACACCAAAACTACTACCGTGATATACTCCCTGGTCATCGCAAGTCAACCTCATCTACCCCCGGCTAGGCCGTTCATCTAACAATAATATATCAGGCGGTTCTGACACCTGCAATATACGGAATCACCTTAACGATAAGCTGTCTGACCAGGCGTCGCAAAGGCAATTTCCTTCCAGTGTTGACTTTTGACTTGGCATTCTCGTACCTGTGCGTCGCAGATCACCCCCAGACTCCATCTCACATCCTGTACACTAACGTCTCCCCTGTAGTTGGCTTACGGCCTTTATTCTCTTGGCTCGCGATTTTAACCACGTCGGCTGTCGTGTGATCCTCTGGAACGGGGAAACCGTTTGCAGCAGAAAGTACGCCGCTGAAGCCTTCAGCTTTATTGCATTGTGAGTATCTTCAAGATCGTTTTACGGAAACTTGTTCTCATTTTGTGTCACAGCATTGTAACTTTAGCATCATTTCTTGTCGAGTTTGCGTTTATGTATGAAGCTAAAGGCGAAACGCATGCGGGGGAAACCAGGGAAGTCGAACAGAATGATGATATGGGTGCATTGTCGCGAAATCTCCAAAACTATGGTCTGATGCCATGAGCGGATGAGGGAATATGTTCGAGCTTGACGATTGATTGGCAGTCATTAAACTCGAAAGGGATTGACTACACGACCTAAGCCACTCCGTTCCCTTGTCGTTGATACCGAGCTCGCCCCTAAAGAGGCCGACATAAATTAAGGGCCCTGCGTTATCGACAGATCCGCGGGCCATTCTCCTCTTAATACATAGAGGAAAATCCCCGATGTATCCGTTTCCAGATGTCGTCAAGTATGCCCGCACTAGCCCGTAGTTGAAGGTTACCAGGTTGAATACTGAATCATGCGGTTCCTCCCAGGCAACTATAGACTCGCTGTCTCTTTTTGACACCAAACGGCTTTGTTTGCCACATTAAGACTCAGATCTAATTCACCATCTAGCACTAGCTAGGCCGATCAGCCCAATATGATCCTCCCACACAACCCATGGAAAACCCGGCATGTATTCCTCAACCTTCAAGATCGCTTACATGAGGATTATATACTTTCAAGGCCTTGCAATGTAAATAGCTGCCAGTACAACCCCTGTCGAGCAATCAACTCCTCATGAGAGCCACAATCGACAATCTTTCCCTGATCCATCACGTAGATGCAATTCGCGTGAGTGATGGAGGCCAGACGGTGCGCGACTGCAATTGTTGTCCGCTCTCCTCCGGTAGCAGTGAGAGCCTTTTGGACATGCTTCTCGGAAATTGTATCCAGTGCAGATGTTGCCTCGTCCAGGAGCCTTGAAAATGATCAGTAGACTTGCATTTGCAAATGTTGGTGGACAAGTACATACAGAATTTTAGGCTTCCGGAGCAGTGCTCTGGCAATGGCGATTCTCTGTCTCTGCCCTCCGGACATGCGACTGCCTTTGCCACCCACCGGGGTATCAAGGCCGTTGGGAAGGGAGATCTAGACAGCAATTAGCTACTTTCAAGTATTGTATCCAGTGCTATAAGGGACCCAGCCACTGACAATAAAGTCATGGATATCCGCGCTTTTACACGCGGCCATGATTTCATCCTGGGACACATTCTCCTCGTTGCTCAGCAAGCAGTCCCGTATAGTGCCGCCAACCATCCACTCGCCTTGTCCGACAAACGACATTGTACATCTGAGATGGGCGAGATTATACCAACGGACATCCATTCCACCCACCAGAACAGTGCCGCGGGTGGGGTCGTAGAAGCGTTCAATCAGGTTGAGGATGGTGCTTTTCCCACTCCCGCTGGGGCCGACAATGGCAGTAAGCTGACCGTGTTCGGCCGTCAGGTTAATGTTTCGTAGAACTGTGGAAGGACCACGGGGAGAGGGAAACTCGAATTCCACCGATGACAGAATCACACCTGTTGAGGTTTCCCCCGGAACTTCACCGTGCTGGAGGCCCACGTCGATTGTGGGTCGGGTGAAAAGAAGGTCAGCCAGCTGAACGGCCGCGCTCCGGGCCCCTGCAATATCTGGCGCATATGAGAAGACCATCCCGGCCGCCTGAGAGCTCCAGACAATAGCCGTGAAACAAATAAAGAATTGCTGCACGCTATACTCGCCAGATGCAACCAGCTTTACTCCACCGTACCAGAAGAGAAAGCCAGTGACCCAGAAGACTAGAGACTGACTGGCTGCATACATGATGCTTGATACAAGGTTGAAACGTAGTGCTCGGGGTTGCTCGGCTCGAAGCTTCTCACAGTATCGATTGACAATCCTATCTGCAATACCAAGAGAAGCTATCGTGGTGGTTGCCGAAACAGCCTCACATGCTGCGCCTGCTGCATCGGTGGCTCGCTTCGTGTGGGACTCGGCCCATGATATGACCCAGAACCGTAAGAACCCACAGGTTAGCAGAATGGGAATGGTAGATCCGGCTACTAGCCCCAGCTTCCACCCGAATGAGCAGGCAACAGCTGTTGCGGCTACGAGTGTCATGACACTGTTGAGGATGGCCCCAAAGGTGGTCCCACTGACACCCGCTAACTTGCTTGCTTCGGTCGCAAGGAAGGCAGTCAGAGTGCCAGACGAGTTCTCTACTCGATTGAAGAAGGACATGTCTTGGTTAACAAGGGAAACGAACGCATTGGTGCGTGTTCGGTAGACCAGTCGGGAGCTAGTGATGGCAAAACAGATTCCCTGGACCGTGTAAAAGAAGAACTGGCAAATTCCGAGAACAACATACATCAGGGCCCAGAATCTGGGATCATGGCCGTCAGTTGCTAGATTTGGGGATATGATGGAGACTACTGCGTTGCCGAAGAGTATCGCTTGCATGGGGTACCCTGCACCGGCAAACGCACTCGCAAGTATCCCAATGACCATGAGTATTCGCTCAGGCTTATTAAGGTGCCAGACTATCTTCACAAGTCCCCACGTAGACCTCTCTGCCGAACTGTCGATGGAGTCTGTCACAGGTGCAGCAGTCTCCGGCTTTTGGGCAGACCCTTTCTCCCTCCAGTTGTCTTGCCTCGATCGTAATGGCGGACGGGCCTGTGCAATTTCCTGGGCTCGAACAAGATTTGCGTACTTCTTGCCCCGCGATATCAGCTCATCGTGGGTTCCCTCCTCAATGATCCTTCCGTGTTCCATGAGCGCAATTTTGTTGGCGCTTTGGATGGTTGACAACCGATGTGCAATGATTACCATGGTTCGGTTCTTGGAAACCCTCCGCAAAGCCTCTTGAACGGCTTGTTCGTTTTTAGTATCCAGTGCTGAGGTTGCCTCATCGAGGAGCAGGATTGGAGGATTGGAGATAACCGCGCGCGCAATAGCAATCCTTTGGCGTTGGCCACCTGAAAGAAGACCTCCAGCTTGACCGACCCTAGTCGAGTACCTCCCAGGGAGACTCAGGACGAAATCATGAATATTTGCTAGTTTGGCTGCCTCCTGTACCTTGTCCACAATTGTATCCTGGTCAAGCTGCGTAATTGTTAGAATAGATTTCATATACAAATCAGTCTTACAAACTTACGTGATCAGCCTCTGCACCTAGACCGTACACAATGTTCTCATGAATTGAGGTATTGAATAACAATGGCTCTTGCGCAACGAACCCAATTTGAGATCGCATCCACTGAAGATTCAGTTGGTTCATACTGTGGCCCCCGATGAATACATTCCCTTCTAATGGATCATACCATCTTTGGATGAGTGCCAGCAGTGTTGATTTGCCAGCCCCCGAGGGACCAACAATTGCCATTGACGTCCCAGCATCAATCTGCAAGCTAAGTCCGTCCAGAACGGCCTCAGTCTGTCGGAAAGGGTATGCAAACCTGACGCTCTGGAATTCAATGTCTCCGTTGAATGAGGGGGGTATCAGTCCGGAATTTGTTGAAGCATCAAGGGAAGAGACACGATCGACCGTAGCATAGATCTTGGTGGAAATCGCCTTAGCTTGCATGAGTGAGGCCGCAAATGGCGCAGACTGGCCCAGCAGAACCCCAGCCATAGTGCATGTCAGCAAAACAGTCACGATATCTGACAGGCTCGATTCTCCTTTCTGTAAGAAGCGATTTCCCTGCCAGAACTTTGAATGATGTGGTGAGTTGCCATCCACACAACAACGGTAGAGTCACCTACAGCAAGTCCATACCCCCAGAGAATCACCGTCATCGTGAGAGCTATCATCATTGCCATGGCTACTTTGCTTTGGAGATCGGCTCCTAATGCTGGTATCAGCATCTGTTCGTATCGCTTGGACAACCGCCCCTGCGCGCCATCTGCGATCATGCTGCGGGCGCATGAGAATACGTCCTCAGCAAAGTCCGCTGATTTCGCATACACGCTGCCACTTTGTTGTTGCATTTTTCTCATGTAGGCTCCCAGTGTCCCCATGATGGCGATCATTCCAATAGGCATGCAGATCAATACTAGAGCTAGACGCCAATTGCGAGAAAGCGCAATTATCAGTGCCGCCACAAACCCAAACAGACCTGTCAATAGGATGCTGACTTTATGAGATAAGGTGTCGAGTATGAGACTAATATCATTAGTGATGCGCGTAGTCACCTCCCCGGGACCCATAGACTCGAAATACGCAGCATCCTGCCTGAGGAGCGCAGACAGATACGCTCTCCGTAGAAGGTAGGTACTGGACTCCGCAGCCCGAGTAAATCCCAAAGTACTCAGTGATAGCCCAACGAACGAGATGATTCCTCTCGGAGGTCAGTTGATTGTCGTTAGAGATGAAGCAGTTGAGGGTATACCAAGATAGATGAAATACACGGCTAGATGGCGGGTATCATGCTCCAAGTCATCGGAGGAGGTTTTGTCCTTTAGAAAGTCGCTGAAATGCTGGGTGAAGGCTCCAATGACCACCTGTTCCGTTGCAAACTCAGCAGGCTCTTATACTGCACTGGAGCACAAGACTTACAGGAACAGTGGATAGTGCCGCTCCGGCCACAGCGGCCGCGACAGCGCCCAAGGCCATCGTTAACCGATCGACTGTGGTAGCATATCGAAACATCTTTTGCTAATTGCTATCGTCTCCATGGCCCCGAGGCTATAGCATCAATGCCTAGTAAGACAATTCGATCAAGGGTTAGTTCTCACGGGAAAGAGACAGACAAATCTAGGGGTAACGGACAAAAGGGGCTCGTGCGTAGAAGATGAGCGCGGCGAACTTCGTACATTCCACTGCGTCCGCGTCTTAGACAAGTCCGTGACTATCATCCCCGTTGGGATAAACACCAGATGAACCTGATACAGAAAGAAAGCCCCAGAACTGGACATGGACCATAGCCCCTGGCGCATTAAGGTTCAACACCTTTCACAGCACGTAAAACCGCGGTCATATATGATATCTTCATCCGTGTTTAGATAGCGACCAGCAACAGACCGGGTATGTTGGCCGATGCATGCCCGAGATCGACCAAGGCACGGTCAATATAATTTATGATTGATCGTCCAGCGAAAGGTCCGTCGTTTGGGAGTCCAGGGATGAAAGCAAGAACCGAATCGCACAGGTCAGGAACACCGGTCGATCCATCATATTTTGACGCCCTCCTTGCTTCCCAAAACATTTTCTTTTTCCTCAAGTAGGACGCCACGTTGTGAGATACAGATATGCACACCAAAATCATTGCGTCAAGCGACAAAATTGTCGGTGTTGACAGCACTGCGAGTTGGTACTCCTGTGTCGATATATTTCGATACTTTCCAGTCATCTGAGCAGGGGGCTTGTCAAGGGCTCTGTTTAACCCGAAAATACTCGGCATCGAACAGTATGCAGGCCAGATTTCCGACCAATATTGACCGCAGGAAATGCCGTCGGACCGTCCCAATGAAAGTGCTAGTACTTGGGTTGAGCAGGACCGGGACAGATTGTAGGTTGGCATCATACACCCCTAGAATCTGCGCGGCCTGACCATCTTAGCAATTAAGAAGGCCCTGGTGAACCTAGGCTATTCGGATGTATATCATGGATATACCGCTGCGACTGAGAATCCCAGAGACTGTGAGATGTGGCTGGATGCAATGGCGGCCAAGTGGGATGGGAGAGGAAAGCCCTTTGGCAGAACAGAATGGGACCAGCTTCTCGGCCATTGCCAAGTATGTAACACTCGCGCCATTTCCATGCTATGATATGTAGGCTCATAAACCGCAGGCGGTTACCGATATCCCCGCCGCAGTGTTTGCCAAAGAACTCATCGAAGCATACCCTGAGGCGAAAGTAATTCTAACAAATCGGAACGCTGAAGAATGGCACAGGTGAGAATAGCGACGCTGACTGATGTAGGTGCATATTGGGCGCTAATAGAAGCACAGATCTGTCCAAGCCACTCTTCTCAATAACGTTTTCCATCCCTGGTCATCGGTCGTAGACACTTTCGCCATCCTCACTCGCAGTCCAAATCGATTCACTCGCAAGATGTTCATCCGTGCTTTCACCGACTACTTCCGGGGCGACTTCCAGCTCCACGGTGTTTCTGTTTATGAGACCCATTACCAAATGGTGCGCAATATGGTGCCGAGGGAGAACTTACTGGAGTACCAGGTCCGGGACGGATGGGAACCATTATGCAAGTTTCTATCAAAAGATACCCCCAAGGGAGTTCCGTTCCCCAATGGAAATGACGGCTTTGAAACCACGAATCGGATTTGGACGTTGGTAAATAGTGAGGTCCAGCGACTGTTAGGACTTCTATTCCGTGTTTTAGCAACTATGGCGCTCCTTTATGCCATTGGTACAGGTGCATTTATAGACATTGCGCTTCCTATGATATCTGCTGTTGAGAAGTGAGGGCGTACGTTCAATGTTAATCTTAATAAAGGGAGATAGGAGGATCTATCGTGCGGGAAATTCAGCGACTTGAGTGTCTACAATGTCGTCATACCTTTAGGTAATGAATATCACACTGTCCGTTGGTGGAACCAGGTACTAGCCACGCAGTCCAGTGGACTTACGGCAGGAAGAAACAGCGGAAAGCCACACTATGGCATCATCATTTCCGCCGTGGTGTCCCTACCGTCGTCAATTAGGGATCTGCGAACTGAGTATCAACCAAGGATAGCCTTCACGCTTACCGCGGCTCCGATTACACTAAGTCCGTGTGTCCCAGCGACGTCGGACGACATACCGAGGGCATCGTAGTGCTGCTGCTACACAATATATAACCATATGCCATAGGACAAATAGGCTACTGTGAGTTACACCTACAACTATCCAGTCCGCACCGCAAATCGACAGTCTTGGGATCTTCATCCACTTCGCATCGACAACTCCTTGGGAAAGCAGTGCGAGGGTGTGGCTGATATTCCTGCACTAGACATCAAGGTTTCATATCGTCCGCCAATGAGCGAGAATACGATGTTTAAATAGAGGGGAAATCAAATGTTTAGCGCTTGGCTCCGACCTCCGCAATCGAGATCCGAGGTTTTGTCGATCAGGGTTGCGGGGGTGGCTTTCATATGCCGCGGCTGATCAACGAGGCTTAATAAAGGCAAAGTAGCCCTGCTTCACGACGGGCTTCACTTTGACCAGTGGGTGATTCCCTGTATTGTCCCTGAGCTCTCTCGCGGCGTGCCTCTGTTCTTATTGTCTTGACACCATGGCTGCCACCAACGCTCCAGGATACGTAGGCAATCTTTCGTCCGACCAGGAAGCCAAATTGCGCCAACTCTGGTCCATCATTCTAACCTTGAATGATATCCGCCAGCCAGAATTCCAAGATGTGACTTTGGAGACCCAAGAGAAACAACCTCGGCCTGTCCACCGCCGGAGCTCGTCTCTTTCGAAGACCGTGTCCAACACCACCAATTCAAATCTTCCAAAGGACCTAGATCAGATCCTATTGAGTCTCGGAATCAACAGCAGCGAGCTAAAGTCCATCCGCGACTGCTTGAATCGGGCCTCGATCAATGAGATCCGCCACAGTTTGTTAAAGACCGCCAAGCAAGATCACCCCGATGGCTTGCTCCTCCGTTTTATGCGGGCTCGTAAGTGGGATGTCAGCAAGGCTTTGGCCATGATGCTTGAAGCCTTGGTATGGCGCGTCAAAGAGCAGCATATGGATGAGCTGGTCGTTTCCAACAGCGAACTACGA
The DNA here is from genome assembly GCF_001204775.2 of Aspergillus nomiae NRRL 13137. NCBI lineage: Eukaryota > Fungi > Ascomycota > Eurotiomycetes > Eurotiales > Aspergillaceae > Aspergillus > Aspergillus nomiae. Next base: position 12,650 of record NW_015378595.1, read on the forward strand.
GCGTTGAAAGAGGCACAGGATAAGTCGAATCCAGAGAAGGCGAAGGCTGGCAGTACATTCCTGGCGCAGATGCGCATGGGCAAATGTTACATTCATGGAACAGACCGTGCCGGTCGCCCGATCGGAATCGTGAAGGCACGACTGCACAACCCGAAAGCACAGAGCGAAGAAGTGATAAAACGCTATATCCTGCATGTCATCGAGTCCGCACGGCTAGTCCTGGTCCCCCCTGTCGAATCAGTGTACGTACCTAGTTGCTCTTCCTGTTTACCAGGGACAACCCCTTCGGTGCAGTCGTCCAATCTCAAGAGGATAGCACTAACGCTATATGACAGAATATTATATTTGATATGACTGGCTTTTCACTCTCTAATATGGTGAGTGACCTGGCTCCTTATTGATTATGCATAAGACACGGCTCACAATGGTTTCCTGCTTAGGAATATGCGCCCGTGAAGTTTTTGATTGACTGCTTCCAGGCCAACTATCCCGAGTCCCTTGGGGCCATGTTGATCCATAATGCGCCATGGATCTTTTCAGGTGAGTAGTTTTGTGTCTTCATTCTACCAAGGAACTTTAACTGAGTTGTGCAAAGGTATTTGGAAGATTATTAAGGGGTGGATGGATCCTGTGATAGTATCTAAGGTCGACTTCACCTACACTGCTGCAGACCTCGAGAGACATATAGCTCCTGAGCAACTTGTGAAGGAGCTAGGTGGAAAGGACCAATATGAGTATCAGTTCATTGAGCCGGTCGAAGGCGAGAATGAGAGAATGGAAGATACTGTTACCCGGGACACCCTCCTTTCGGAGCGTGAGAAGATTGGCGATGACCTACTGAAAGCGACTGCCGAGTGGATAGAAGTTGCCCAAGAGGACAACTCAGTGAAGATTGCTGCTGCCAAAGAGCGCCGAAACGCTATTATTGAACAAATGAGAGTCAATTACTGGGATCTCGACCCTTATGTTCGCGGGCGTTGCCACTTAGATCGCGCTGGTGTGATAGGCGAGGGTGGAAATATCTCATTCTATCCCACTGAAGAGTCCGAAATGGAAATTACAGAGACCAAGGCAGTAGCAGTGAAATACATCGCAAGTTCCCAGGCGAGGGTGGTGGATGCTCCCATTCAGGATATAACGTCAGCTTGATTACCTTTCGTCATATAGGCTCTGCTGTTTCCTTATACGATCTACACATGATTATAATTCTGTTTTTTAGTCCATAATACAGACCTATCTATGCCATACTATATTTGCGCGATCTGCAGATGATTCCTTGAATATTTGGAAGATCGAAAGGGCTGAACATCCTCAATTCGCTGCCCACGTTACCAGGGTCAAAGAAACAACAGCCCATTCTGCATAGTTATTCTGACCTTGATTAACTCTCAGCATAAATCGCATAGCGACTTTACACATAAACGCATGCTTCGTAGAGAGCAACTTCGTATCTGAAGCAAATATAAACATTTTTGAGTTTATGTATGTACTGACAGAACCATTAATGATCATTAAGGGAGCCATATTGAAATTTTCTTTCTACGATATGTTGTAGTGCAATACAGTAATGACTATCGAGTTACTGAAGGTGATGCAGCAATAAAGAAACAATTTTCATGGACACGGTCTCGAGTAATATACATGTTTCGCTCATACACACAACCAGGATAGATGAAGGTGCGAGTGTGTGGTTCTTATCGTATTACCAATACTCTTGACAATGCAGGGACACTGAATGCGTGCCAAGAGCTCACTGCAGCAAATCTAGGGATAATCGCCAGCGAACCCCCAGCCCCCAAAGGAGCCAACTAGTGACGTCTTGTGTCGATCCAAGTGGCTCCGCCTCGTATGTAGGAGGCCTTAGTTAGAGAGGGCCCCAGTCATAACTGTGCATTCTGTTGGCATTCCCCATAGCATTGATAAAAGTTTGATCAGCCCTCCGTAAAAATAACCGCTAGACCCACATGGCATGATGGGCACAGCCGCATTGATATCGTGAGTCTTTATAAATAGGAAATTCTTTTTCCTCCTCGCGCCTTTCTTGCTTTGTTCATGGCTAGATCTCTCTCCTCCATTTCTGATAATGGGGCTGCTATGTGCAAATATGCGAGGTATCTTGCATACACTCTGCCTGGTCCTAGGGTTGGTGACAGCAACTCAGGGCCATCTCGTTCTTCATGACGACTCCTTCCAGCCAGACCATATCCTTCGGGTGACGGCTCAGAATTTCAACCAGGCATGCATGGACCGATACTCAGTCTTGGTAAATGGGTCGCTTCCAGGCCCTCAGCTACAGATCCAGGAGGGTAAGGTGAACTGGATCCGTGTCTACAACGACATGGAGGATCTAAATGTCACAATGGTACGGAACTGGCGCCCTCTTCGCGACAGATGCATATAAACTCACATCACATTGACAACAGCATTGGCATGGCCTTTCTGCCTTTACTGCACCCTTCTCCGACGGTACTCCCATGGCTAGTCAATGGCCTATACCCCCTGGCCACTTCTTTGACTATGAAGTTCGCCCTGAGGTCGGCTATGCTGGCACGTATTTCTACCATTCCCACGTTGGCTTCCAGGCCCTCACTGCCTGGGGTGCACTTATTGTAGAATCGGCCCAACCATCCCCATACCAGTACGACGAAGAGCGTGTTATCGCTCTATCAGACTTCTTCGCTAAGACAGATGAAGAGATTGAGGACGGCCTCACCTCTACTAACTTCACATGGAGTGGAGAGACCGGCGCGGTCCTGGTGAACGGCCAAGGCCGACTGGCTAGTAATGCTACTGGGTCATGCAAGCTGGCCGCTATCAGTGTCGAGCCTGGAAAGACCTATCGTCTACGATTTATTGGGGCAACTGTGTTGTCATTTGTTTCGCTGTCAATCGAGAGCCATGATGTGCTTGAGATTATCGAAGCGGACGGCCACTATACCAAGCCTGTCAATACAAGTTACTTACAGATATCTAGCGGCCAGCGCTATAGCGTGCTGCTAAAGGCAAAAACCGAGGCCGAGCTACAACAGACAAAGTCCCGACAATTCTATTTCCAACTCACCACCATGGGCCGGCCAACTGTCCTTACAACCTATGCAGTTTTGGAATACCCATCCACTACCACGACCGATCTCATTACTGTCCCTGTCACTCCTCCACTCCCGGTGGCTAATATCACTTATGGCTGGCTGGACTACATATTAGAGCCATACTATCCGGATCCGAACTTCCCAACTGTTGAGGAAGTAACCCGGCGCGTCATCATCAATGTTCACCAAAACGTCAGTGACCGTACCATTTGGCTTCAGAACGGGTACGACTGGGTGGAGACATATCCCAAGTCACCATATCTAGTCGATATCTATGAAGGCAAACTAGACCTTGACGCCTCGTACAAGCGGGCAATTGCCAGTGGCTATGGGTTTGACAACCAAACCCGTCTCTTCCCTGCCAAGATGGGTGAGGTTTTAGAGATTGTCTGGCAGAATCAAGGTGCTGTTAATTCCGGTGGTGTTGAGAACCACCCGTTCCACGCACACGGCCGACATTACTATGACATCGGTGGAGGGGATGGGCTATACAACCTAACGGAAAATGAGCGCCGTCTGAAGGATACCCATCCGGCAACTCGGGACACAACTGTCCTCTATGCATACAGAAAGACAACGACTGCTCTCCAGCCATCTGGCTGGAGGGCATGGCGTATCCGGGTTACGAATGCCGGCGTATGGATGGTACATTGCCATATCCTTCAACACATGTTAATGGGCATGCAGACAGCCTTTGCCTTCGGCGACCAGACGGCTATCAAGGCGCAGTCTGGAACTCCGGATGCAGGCTATTTGACGTACGGTGGGTCGCATATGGAAATGCCACACATTGCCCACCTGTACGGCACTTTTTTACCTGACGTACTAGGAGTTGTTGAAAGTATCAACTTACCAGTGGCGTTATTGCATATATACATAGATCGAATGGGCTATAATCGATACTCCCTAGTAATCAAGGCCTGAAAATAAAGGGGCAATCGACATTGCGTACCTTCATAGAAGACCCTGGGAGATAAAGTCGCCAAGTAATAAAAGAAATACCCTTTGTCGTGCGCGTCAAGAAGCTGGTAGAGGTCGGCATGGTGCAAACGAAATCCACATAGCCCCAGATTTGACTTCTATAGAGTAGAGCCTTCGGGTCTGTTAAGATGGAATGAGTCAGCATTGACATACAGATCTCCATTCAAATACAGCGGAAATATTGATAGGAGAAGCTTATCCTGTAACTACCTTTTCTAGCGACTGACTGTCGGCTCTATATAAAGAGGTTTATCTGGTTGTCTACCGGAGACATTCCCCTATCACGTAAATGTGATGTAAATAGCACAGCACAGTTGGTACCATGCAGTAATGAAGCTATTGGAAGGATATGCATTATTCGATATTTAGGCGGCTTTCTCGCAAGGGGACAAGGATGATCGTTTAAAAAATACAACCATTGTGATAGAACGCTTTTGGGCCAACGCCCAGTTATCCGTGGAGAATGTCAACCCATTTAGCATTGGGGCAACGTTGATCCAATAAGCGCTTCAGTTCACCAGACGGCGGGGCGTCTAGTGCTAGAACTTTGCTATGCTTTCTTTGTGTCATCGTGTATACATTTTCACTGCCACCTTCCCGTTTGCCCCGTCCCTCACCCTTGCTCAGTGCAATCTCTTCCTCTCCTCCCCCTTTTCTGGGCGTAAAACCAGGAGTTACGGCTCCTGATGCTATGGCCAACAGCCACAACCCGCTGTGGCAAAGATACTATCATGGATGTTCTCTAACATTCTATCGTGGCCTCACGACAAAACCTAAAAACATACAGCAGTACCAAGGCATTTTCCCGGCTGAAACATCAGCAACAATGGTGAAGACCCTGGTTACAGCGGTCATTGCTCTATGCCTGTCAGTGGGGGTTCCAAGAGTATTGGCGACACCACCCGGGGTTGGAGTTGGAGATCGGCCAAATCAACATCGGAGCCAGTACACACGAGAAATACACGACCAGTGTCAGAATATTTGGATACTACCGTTGAGATATCTAGAGAACATACCACCAATATCAGGCTGGCCTGGCGATGTCATGGCATTAGAAGACAGTGGGATCAATGTGACAGATATCCAGCGACGCCCAGCTCCTCCAGTCAGGCTCGTTGCAAGCTGTGGATCCCCAAGCCGACGACGCTTCACGGAGCTACGCCTGGATAATTGTCTTGGTTGGGATCCAGCTGGTGAAAGGCTTATCGCACAACAGAAGTATAGCTCTTCCCGTCCAGTTACTATGCACCGTGGGTATCAACAATTGTAGCGGATACGGAATCCCAAGAGGTGGTTCCTGGGTTTGTAAATATTTCCCAGTGTCAAGGGAGAAATTCCACATCGTATGCTTTTCTGACAACGTGACTCAAGGACTTACAACTGCTATCCGCGGCATTGATCGGATGGCGTCTGGGAAGACCTTCGCTCAGGGTATGCATTCGTTGAATGTCAGATATGTTCGACCTCACTGACCATCCCTACGCAGATGGAGTATGGAGATTGGTAGATGGTCGGATCCAATGCTAGAACCGGGGATCTTGAAGAAAACATGGGTTCTCAACCCAGGGAAACCTCGTGGTTTTGTCGTAATGTGCAGCTCTAAGAGCAATGAAAATCCGGAAGTGTAGTATAGCCATATCGGCAGCGGGTCTTCGTCCGAGCGTCTGGACTCACGGCAGATGCAGATCGGCAGTCATCTCTCAGCGTCATCAACCCCTGCACAAGTCCAGGTCGCATGGTATCTAGCTAGTCTAACGAAGAGGACCTGGTCGCTAACAATGAACCCACAACAAGTTGTAAGACCATCAAGAGGGGCATGAGAACGCGACATCTGCCACGGTCCAGTAGATGACAAGGTTTAACCTGTAGTCTTGGCGAGTGAATGGTGTGATTAGAAGAGATTTTGAGGAAAAAACATCACGGACGCAGGTCCCAACGTGAAGAATTCCATGAGGGCTAGCCCGGCCCATTGGGTCAATATGAGCCGTTGCACTCGGCGCTATCATTTGCATGCAGTAGCCGGCAGCAACTATAAACAGAATACGAGGTTAGGTGGATAGAATTCTGCAAGAGTGACCAAGTATCTCCGAGGCACGTCGCGTTACGTTTAAAGGAGATTGACCCCACCAGCTCCGTGGGGAACCAGTCTCGAAAGAAGAGAGGCTTTTCACTACAGCAGCAAGAGAGATATAATCAATGTTCTGCAATAATCCTGGTGTGTGGCTGCTTCTCTCCTGAAGAACAACGG
>NW_015378596.1:0-18890 GCF_001204775.2 Aspergillus nomiae NRRL 13137
AGAAAAAGAAGTCACTCAAGTCCAAAACCACTCCAATCCAATTCTCTCTTACTTTGTCACAAATCCAAACGTGCCCCCCATACGTCATAACACGAAATCATCCCGTCGCAATGATAGGAATTTGTCTCTGATTTCCCCCGCAAGCCCCAAAAAGCCGTGGCACACAATGATCGTCAATGGCGTTGAGCAAAGCTTAGTCGAATCGTGGAGTCTCGCTTCCGCGTATATCGTAAGACTAGAAGGTAAGGTATCGGCGTAGCACCGCCACTCGGCACGACGCTACTTCTGCGGGCGAAATGAAGGTTGACTCCACTGTCATGAAAGTGGTACGCGTGGGCAACCTGGTTCCGTCAGGTGGGAGAATGGCATTGACTGATTGATTGATGGGAACGTCCATCAATTGTCAATCAATGACTATCAACTGTCTATCCGTGTCTATCAGATGATGCATTCTTTTCCCTTTTCTTTCTGAATTGATCGGGGTCTTGGCGGTTGGCCGGATTCGCTGGGCGGAAGTCAAGATATACATCTCGTTACACTTTGATCACCAGCGATGAGCAAATTAACCCGCAAACGACAGGACTGGAGGGGTAAAGGGTATTGGATTGGCATGATCTCCATGGAACAGAAATCAAAGTGCTTTTCGGCGAGCAGGGACCAGACGGTGGCCGTCAACTGCTTCAAGCTTAGTCGGTCTCTGCCTTGTTTTGCTATCTGCCGATCCCACTCTCAACCAAGCTCAGCTTCTGACACCCTTCCGGGGTCACCCGCAATACTGGTCGTCCTTACATTACTTAATGACCTATATTATTACTGCTGGCGCCTCCGGGTAGCGCCCGCACAAGTAACGTACAGCTACGTAGATAACACCCCGCAATTGAGTTGACCCGGGAAACAACAGCATTTGAGATTTATAGATAATACAGTTGACGCCCTAGCAGAGGCACTGGCACCACCCTAAATGTCATCTAAGGCTCCTAGTGATTAAACATGACTGAGTATGCTTTTCCCCCACCCTTTCCCATCCTGCCGACCAGTGCTCATGGAGAAGCAGCAAAAGACACTTGACGGAAACAAAATCACAACCGAACCATCGCGCCAAAAGATCAAACAAGTAAAGAAAAAGGAATCAAGTTAGAAAATGACAAAATATCGAATCGCACCAGGCACGGTGTATTGACAGTCCGGCCATTTATGCCATGTACGTGCTGGAGTCAACGCCACCCTCGGGGTATTCACTGTATAGATGCCATTAGTTCCCGGTGCAAAAGATGAGGGTAGAAAGGGAAGACGGGTCACGTACGGAAGAGCAACTTCGAAACGCTTCTCAATATCCTTGAGGACCTTCTCGTCCTCCTCGTTGCTGACGAACGAGATCGAGAGACCCTTGGTACCAAAACGACCGGCACGACCAACACGGTGCAGGTAAGAGTCGGCGTCCGCAGGCAAGTCGTAGTTGATAGCAAGGTTGATACGCTCAATATCGATACCACGTCCAAAGACATCAGTAGCAACACAGATACGCTTGTTGAACTCCTTGAATTCCTTGTAGCGTTTGATACTAATATGCCGTTAGCAACAGAATTGTATTGTTTACGCAACACGACAAACTTACCGCTCCTCCTGGCTCACACCAGAGTGGACCGCGATACTCGGGAAGTTACACTCGCGCAAGAGCTTGTCCAGCTCATTTGCACGGAGTGTGCTCTTGACGAAGATAATCACCTGGTTGAACTCAAGGCTATCCAGGAGTTCGTTCAGCTTCCGGTTCTTTTCCGCTTCGCTAAGCTTGATGTAGTATTGCTGCAGACCGTGGAGGGTGAGTTTGGTGTCGTCGTCCACGTAAACTTCAAGCGGGTTCCTCATGAACTTCTTGCAAACGGGTCTGATCTCCTGGGAGAGAGTGGCGCTGAACATCATAACTTGCTTGTCGGCGGGGGTAGCACGGAAGATCTCCTGAACATCGCGGCGCATGTCTAGGCAAGGGTGTGAGTCACTGAGTCTATCAATACATCGATGCTTTCACTCACCGATCTGGTCGAGCATCTTGTCACACTCGTCAAGAACAAATGCCTTAACATTACGCAGAGAAAGCTTCTTCTCGCGAACAAGGGCGTTCAGTCGACCAGGAGTACCGACGACAATGTTGGGGTATGATTCTTTGTTGGATAGCACTTCGACGTCCTTCTGAATTGGCGTACCTCCGTAGAAGACGGCAGTCTTCACGTCGGGAAGGTACTTGCTGAAACGAGCATATTCGTTCTTAATCTGGTAGGCCAACTCACGGGTGTGGCACATAACCAAGACAGAGCACTCTCCGGGGACAGGCTCCAGCTGGTGAAGGGTGGTCAAGACGAAGACGGCGGTTTTTCCGAGACCAGACTTTGCCTGGCAAAGAACATCGACATTGAGAATGGCGGTCGGAATGCAAACTTGCTGGACTATAGTGAGGCGGAACGGTATGTTAGACTTGTATTCGATCCATAAGACTTTGGAAAAAAGAAAGCAATCCGCGTCGCAAGTCCGTCCATCCCCCGAGTCGTCGAAAAAGGCAGGCAAGTGATGTCAACTTTCGTTTCAAATCAACTACTAATGAAAACACTAGTCGTGCATCTATTCAACTGCAGGATAATATCTCTGTCGAGAGTGCCCTGCAGACGGCACGAGAACGCCTGCCGTCCAAGATATGGTGGCAAAAGCGCCCTGACTTTCGAATAGCATTTTTCGCAAATCACCCATTCTTGCTGAAAACGCAATTACCTGGATGATTCGCGAATCCAGTCTCACCGTAATTCGCTGATGTATAAGCAGCGGGTAGTAACTGTTAAAGCACTACTACCACCACAGTGTCTTGTGTGTAATAACCCAAGCAAACATCCTCTTGCCGCCCTCAGGCTCGGACGAGATAGGTGGCCAAAAAGCGACTATGGACTCCCGCGGAGATGGACGGACGTTGGAACATAGAGCAATGGAGGGAGCTTGTGGGAAAGAATGTTATCAACTAACCCTCCGATGGATGTTCGAAACCGCAATCGGTGATGGCACGTAGAAGTTCTCCCTTCAGCAAAAAGTCGCGGAAACCGGTCGAGTGAATACCGACGTAGCTTCCCTTCTTGTCCGTACGGCCACCAGAAACCGTAAGGTCGCCCGTTTTGGCGGAGTCGCCATTTGCGGCGGGAGCAGCAGTGGTAGCTGCGGCATCAGTGGTCTGAAGCTCCTCATCGGAGTAGTCAATGAGATCCTCCTCGTGAGACATTTTGTCGGATAGTAACGGAACGGAAAGTGCTGAAAAAAAAACTCTAGTTGTCGCGAGGTCGCGTTCTTCCCCAAGACAGCGGAGCTGGGGGATTTACGGTATGGGTGAGTGGAGGTGGTGAAAGCTAAAACAAATACAGTGAATCAATCGTAAACACAACGTAATGCCCCTTTCCGATCCTTCTGGGATGAATTGAAAAGCGGGTCTTGGTTGAAATGTAAGGGAAAGTGATGGAGATGGAGAGAAGGTTGAGGTCGCGAGGGATGAGGCTGAGGACAGAAAGACCGCATCACGTGACGCATGTCATTAGTCACTCTTGCCTGCCAGGTTGCTATTTCAAGTTTAGCGTCCGATTGCCACTGAAAGCTTCATTATTCTTTATCTTGCTTTATCTTGCTTTATGTGTTGTTATTTCAAACAGTCTAAAGGGTTTCTCTTCTTGAATGGCGAAGGCAAAGGGGAAAAAAGGCTCGTCTGGGGGGGCTCAGAGTCACATTCGTGCACGATTAGACTATCTCCATAATGCCGCTATCTATTTACAATCTGCTAGTGTTGCCTCCAAGCAACCTAGTAGCCAGCTCGTTCAAAATGCTACCAGTCAAGATGGCGAGCCAGTGTCAGCTTCAGCACGTATTGTGCCGCATTTCTTGAGCCATGATACTACTTCTGGGCGAAAGTCAACTGGCACGGACACCAACGCAAATGCAGACCGTCTCCCGCAACTCTCCCGCGTATTTATATCGCAGATGCGTGGAATATCTCTAAAAACACAGTTGCGACTTCCAGTCGAGAAGAAAAGGTCATTTTGCAAACGCTGCGATACACTTCTGTCGCCAGGTGTCAGTTGCATACAAGAAATCAGAAACGAAAGTCGTCATTCCAAAAAGCCATGGGCCGACGTCCGGGTCATCCGTTGCACTACCTGTGGAACGGAGAAGCGTTTCCCTCAAACAGATAGGCGAACGAAGAAGCTTTCTGAGCGTCGAAAGCAAGGTGAACAGGAAAAGGAGCAAGTGCCAGCCCCATGATTTTGCTCTTTCTGTATTTCTTTGTCATATCGCAACCACGTGGAGTACCACATCAAACTGCACCAAGAAGGAATACCTTAGGGGGTATGGTATATACGTCAAACCCTATCGATTCCCGGTAACCATAATTTGTCCAATGTTGAATGGTGCCTTGAAAGGAAACAAGGCCGGACCTCATGCAACCGTTCCATTGATTAATACATGTCCGGGTTCAGAAGCAACTATCCATTCGTTTTGATCAGTTGCCACGGCAGGGCGCTAGGTGTATGAGTCGTCCAATAAAGCTAAAGGCGGGATGTGAGATGCCGCGGGCTATAGAAACTAAAGGGTGGGTTGTGGTTGTTGATCGGAAAGGCTGCGAAGAACCCTGCAGGTAATTTGCGGTTGTCGACGGAAACGCCCATGGCCCCTTCGCAGGGCTCCGAGCCTTCACGTGCAACTCTGGTCGGTCCACATGCTATCCAGGACGAAAACAGGATTCGTCGATATAGAGCAATCGGAGGTGGTTCCAGGTATTCTACAGGTGAATTTGTGAGCCTACAAATGTATAATCTCGGATAGAGAAGTGGCTTGACGCAACCGGCCTCATTCATTACATTTGTACATAAGCCACCAGTGCGGCATGGTATGATCAGCCGTGGGTTTATTCAACATGGTCATAGATCAAACGTCCACTCATAAAGACACGTAAAGAGAACAATGCATATTGGGGAATCGAGACGCCAAATAGTAGACGACAAATCCAACTTCAAAAGGTGAAAGGCGTGGTTCTCGTGACATGTAAACAGCCCGTCCAAGGAATTTAAATATAGAACAAAGAAAATGGTACCAACGAGGGAACTCCTTCGCTAAAAACACCATGTTGTTTCCTGTCGAATCTCGGTTCATGATACCTCCAAAGGTCCAAAGGTTGCCGCGAGGCAAATATCCCATCTTTAAGCAACTATCCTGTCCCAAACAAAAAAGGGGAAATAAGAAAACGAAATAAGAAGTGTAAGAAAGAAAGGGGCAGAACACAGGAGACAAAGAAAAATTCACGTCTGCGGGTTAACTGTCGCTGTAGCTGGTGAAGGGGGCAAAGAACGCTGCAATAACGGCACAGATCATAATAGCACAGGGTCCGCGAGGACAGAGTGGTATATAAACATGGAGCTTTCCTCTCCTTTTTTTTTATTTTTTGCCAAGGAAACAAATACTTCCTTCATTTCTCTTTCATGACTTAAGTTAGGTCGTGCTTGCATTTATCGTCTCGAGCGTTCGGTCATAATCATCCTAAAGCATGAAAAGCGGACAACGAGGTCGTCTGGTAGTCGGGTCGATGTCGCCAGATTCCAGTACATGAGCCTCCGGGGTGAAAGGTCGTATAAGGCAATATGTGAATGGGGTAGGTTTCAAGGTATAGAGCGGTGAACGTCATCCAAGTATATGCGGTCGGGGATCATAGTTGAAGATAGATTGTCCGCAGTGAGTATCATCGTCTCCTACGGGCGGCTTGATCGAGGCGTTGGTCAAGCCCTTCAATTCGGGCGCGGTAGGCTTTCACAATCTCCCTGATATGTCCAATCTTCGCCATCTCGGTTTCCAGCTCATCAATTGAGGCTAGAATCGAACGCGTACGAGCAATCTCGGCATCGGCATTGTGGATAACATTTCCTGCACGGTCGTAGGTGTTTTGAATAGAGAGCTGCATTTGTTCCTCCAGCTGCAGAATGTTAGAACAGGCGATAAGATGATATGCAAGGATGACCGGCTTGTGGAACATCGTCTGGACATTCCCAACCGGGAGCCGAAATCATGACATACGAAAACATGCGCAAAATGCATATGAGAGAGTTTTAGGAGACGAAAAAGGGGGGGTGCTTTATCGGGTGGGCATAATAGGAATCCAGAAGAAAATATTAACATACATAGTCGATGCGACTCCGAATCTGCCCCTGTAGCGCATCCAGCTGATGGGATAGCGCTCGCAGACTCATCGGGTCCAGCAACAATCGGCCATGACTGCTGGCAGCACTGGCCGCACGCGAACTTGAATTGCTGCTTCGACCAGTTCCTCTGCCCCTGGAAACCCCGTTGGCGGCATGGCCACCCTGAAGCGCAATCTGTTGCTGTTGTCGGAGGATCTGGATCTCGGAGGAGGTAAGGCCAAGCGAGGTGTCGGGAATCGAGGCTGTTACGGACATTTGGTCCCGGCAGAGACATGCTCTTACCGCGACAAGAGTCTAGGAAGCGCCGGTCGTTCTCGATGTGTGGAGATGGGATGGACCGAATTTCATGATGGTTGGCCGGAGCGAATGTCAGGAGGAATTAGGACGGAGAGTGGGAAGGAGAGTAAGGGACTGAATCGGCTTCGCTCGATGATTCGTTCTTCTCTCCTGCTCGCTCTCGCACTCACGCACTCACCCCTCTGGAAGTAACTCAAGAAAAATCGCCTCCTCACCAACAGACCTAAGTTGTCATTGGGGGAAATTAGAGGGGAGGAGACCGAAGAGGAGGGGAAACGAAAGAGGGATGATGGTGGGAGACGAAGGCCGATTGAGGAAACGGATTATCGGCGGCAAGAAAAAGAAAAACGACCGCAGCGGCTCTCCTCGTGAATCGGTCGCAGGTTACACACTGACGGACGCCCGGGGACGATAGGAATTGGTCTACCTTGGAGAAACTAGCACGAACACTGGTGAAGCTAAGAGTGTGATTAGAAATGCTTCGGAGAGTTGAAGAGACGGAGGTGGGAGGGGGAGGACTGTATGTAGCAAGTATATATTGTATGGCCGGAGAGTACCTGAGGCAGACCCTGGGAGTACACAACAAACGGCCAGAAGCCACGCCCCAGAAGAGAACGAGAGAAATAAATATACTGGAAAATGATGCCCAAAATGATCCAATGTTGAATATGACCGATTTCTAGATCTTGTCCCTTTCTTTGACACCCGGTATGAGTTATTCTGGTGATATAGATCGGAGTTTGGTGTACATTATATAGAACGGAATTCGAAGAAAGACTTAAATCACGATTGAATACTGTCGCACAAGGGCTGAAACCATGATTTAGAATTTTTGTAATATATTGATTTAACTATCTCACCTACGAGAGTGAAAAAAAAGGGGGGAATAAGGAAAAAGAAGCATACCAGTGTACGGTCACTGAGGAATTTACCTTTACAGAAGAAATCCACTACTAACGATGGTTCCGCCTTCCGACGTCCTCCAACCATTCATTCAGCTCCCTCTCCTCCGCAAACCAACAACAGCTCCCACCTCCAAGCAATTATCCTATACGAATCGCCTCTCTCCGAGACTCAGAGGTTCCCCTCCTCTCTTTACCGCGATCTCACCCCAGAACGTCCCCAACAAACCCGGCAACCCATGGTGCCAATAGCGCAATCAGCCAACCGCCTCTGCAAACGCCAATCGATCAATCACCGTCGCCTCTGATCGCCAGAACCGAAACGAACTCCGTACCTAAACCCGCTGCCCAACCCGTGAGGCTAGAGCCCTGCGACTGCTGTCTTTGATCCGTGATTGGATTGGTAGATCCGCGACCGGCACAGGTCTAGTCCTGCGACTCTTGTCTTTCACCTATCGTGCTGGATACCTCATCGGCTGGTGAGTTCTCCCCTCCCTCGTCAGCTCCACCGTGGTTCGCTACCGCTGTTTCTGTCGTTCCCCGGAGCTGTGCCACCTCGAATCCTTTCCTTTGCCAAGAAAACGAGGAACTATGAGAGCTTACATTACATGTCTGACAAAGGTGGAGCTTCAATAGTTCGATAAAATTAATGTCCTATTCACGCGCCTAGTCCACCGCGATCTATTTGTTCCATCTCATCACAATTAAAAAAGAGAATTCTAATAACATAAAAAAGCTTCACGAAAATGCCCAAGGAACGCAGTTTCAACCCGGTACAAGCGCAGCGGAAAGCAGACAAACAGAAAAGCTTGAAAAAAGCCAAATCTGAGGCGCAGGCTCGCCAGAATGAGAAACTCGCCCGTCGCAACCCCGAGCGCATCCAGCGACAGATCAATGACCTCAAAGCGGTAGAAGAGTCCGGCCAACAACTACGGCCGCGTGATAAGGAGGTCTTGGAGGCGTTGGAGCGGGATTTACGTGCTGTGCAGAAGGCCCGGGAAGCACTAGGTGACAAGGCACCGAAATTCGATAATTATCAGTCGAGGCGGGGTGGCTTTGGTGGCAGAGGTCGCGGTGACGGTGTATTAGGGAAGAGGAGGAGGGATGACCGCAGCCAATTCGGACAGGATAGTGAGAGTAGTGAGACGGATGAGGAAGTTCGGCGAATTCCTATGCCGCGGGATACGCCACCGCCAGTTCCTCGCCAGTATCAAAAGAGGAGAGAGGGGGATGCAGATGCAGATGCAGGTCCTCGGGGACCACATGGTTTGCCAGCGAAACCACCTGTGGTTGAATCCCGAACTGTTTATGAAGCGAAGCCAGAGATCAAGGATCTGCGACAAGAGGCGGTTAAGAAATTTGTTCCAGCTGCTGTTAGGGTTAAACAGGAGGCCATTCGAGGGCAAGGAAAGCTACTGGAGCCGGAAGAATGGATCGACTGGAGAAAGCGGGTTACAATGCTGGTCCTTCGGAAGCTGTGGAAAGAGTGAGCTCTGACCAACCTGATGATGACGCTCAACAGCGGCTAGTTGAAGAGGAGAAACGATTCAACCAGGAACTCAGATCCGTACAGATCGAGGACGTTGAAGATGAGGATGCATGAGATGTATGACAGTGTATAATAATGATATCCAGTACTTCACGATGTTCAACTGATACCGGAAAATAGTAGGCTCTATCGCGGACCTAGCACATTTGGAAAAAATAATCTGAGTTAGGTATTCCGCTCTGTGGCAGAGCTCCTCAAAAGAGATAACAAAATCTGTATGTACACACAACCCTTCCCATGAATACGCCTTTAATCCCAGCAAGCCTTCAGGCAATGTGCCACCCCTCAAACACCTAGAAAGTAGAGACAAAAGGAAAATGATGTACAGTCCCAAAAGAGTGGCAGAAGTTGGCATGTCTCTGAGGACTGTGAAGCTGTCTAAGAACAAGAATCCAAGTCTTCGAGATGAGTGCAAGAGATCTCCAGACCCAAGGGCACCAAATCAATGCGGAAACCAAAAGCCGGCTGGCGAATGCAAATATCTGTACAGTATCCCAAATAATAGGAAAGAAAACCAAAGAAACAAGGACATCACGGCGTAAACGACAAAGGAAAGAATGGATCGGTTGGAGAGTAGTGTGCGCGATAAGATGCACCAGGAGAAATGCACGAAGGCCTTAATTTTCTGCACGGTCAAGTTCGTGCCTCAGAATGCACATGATCCAACCATAACTCCAGAAGTGTTGCAAGTATTAAAGCGTATAAGAACCGAGAGGTGTCTTATGTAGATGCGGATGTTTTCACGGATCAACCTGCGAAAACCAAAATCGACTAATTTCGAAGAGTGGAATGTTGCCTTTGGGGCCCAAGAAGCCAAACAAGTAGCGGTGGGCTTTACCGCAAGTTACGAATAACCTTACGACCGCGCGCAAGGAAGGGGCTCGGCATTTCGTCCTTTTCAGGGTCCCACACTGCTGGCGGATCGCGATCTGAAGATTTGAGGCCAGAAGAGCAATTCGAAGTGCGGGAGTCACTAGCACATCGCTTGAGATCTTCAACAGGGCGGCCACCAGCCCGGGCTTGGGCAAGTTCGACCAGTGTTCTACCGCCCATATTGCGCTGCATGACGGCTTTGAACATCTCCTCTCCACCACCGTTAACCTTCGTAGGATGCTGTTTTAAGCCAGACTTGCGAGTCGGCGATCCTGCATCAGCAGCCAAGTTTGCCGATGATGGGATTTTCGACAGACGTCGGTGGGGAGATCTGGCTTTGGGCTCTCCGTGACGGACGTCTGATTGACCGGACCCTGATGCTTGCGGTAGCCTTGAAGGGTTGCTGGGGAAAAGTGGAGGTTGCGTGCTCAGTTTCTGCATTAGTGCGGCTGTGTTCTGGCGAAGGAGGGGGCGAGACGGAGCCTTAAAAGGGTCGGGCTTGACTTTAGGTCTAGTAGGTGAAGGCAGATCAGGGGTGTCGTCTTCGTCATCGGAGTACGCTAGAGTAGGCTCCCATTTGGCCCGCTGTCTCTCTGCTTCTGCGAAGATGTTCTTACCAGAAGACGTGGCAGAGGTACGACGGGGGGACAAGGAAAGTGATGCGATTGAAATGGGAGATGGCTCGGCCATCTGAACATCGACGGGCGACTCAACGACTGTCTTTGAACGATTGAAAGGAGTGCGAGTCTCTCGTCTTAACGGCTTGTTCGCTGGTGACTCCATTGACAACTGACTGATATCAGTGGTGGAAGGAAGGTCCGTGTCGTCTGCATTATTGGTAGACGACCGAGGGCCGTAAGCGCTTGAGCGTAGGCCAGCATCATCTCTGACGTTGTGGCTTTTCTTCTGTTTCTCTAGTTCAATCGCCACCCTATCTTGAACTTCAGTCTCAAACCTCTTACGAAGTCTGTCAAGTTCGTTCTGCACCTGACGGTCGATTTCTAGTCTGGCTTTTACCTCCCATTCCCGGCGCAGGGAGCTTTCAATGTCGGATTTCATCTGCTGCCTCTCTTTTTCGAGTTTTGCAAAGGTCTGCTCGACTTCCTTGGCTTTCTGCAGGGCTGATTCTTCACGCTTTCGCAGTTTGCTACTAAGGTCAACAACTTCTTTCTCCTTCCTCATCAGGCGGATGATAGGAAGGTTGATCAAAGCGGTAGTGTCGGGGCGGTGGTCTGGGTTTACTCGTAAACAACTAGCAATGACATTCTTCAGCTCAGGAGAGTAGAATTCAGGCAGCGGAGCGAATTTGCCTTCGCGGATTCGTTGGACAAGTTGAATATGTGTCCTCGCGTTGAAAGGTGGCTCTCTCTGGCAAAGTTCGTACATGATGCAGCCGACAGCCCAAATATCTGAACGCAAGGTATATTTCTCCGCAGCGCATATCTCGGGGGACATGTAAAATGGAGTGCCGACATATGTTGATGCGAAATCATGAGAATTCATCAGTTTAGAAAGGCCAAAATCTCCTAGCTTGACCGTGTTGTCATGTCCCAGGAAAATGTTTTCCGGTTTCAAATCGCGGTGCAGGATTGTCATCTGTGCCTGCTTCCCCTTGAGGCCTGAGGGCTTGGGTGCAGGTCCTAGAATGTTGGACCCTACATCCGCCGGGTCTGCACCATAATGGCAACGGTACAGCGCAGTGACCAATTGAGAAAGTATACGCCAAACAAATTCTTCTTCCGCGTACTTGTTCGTCTTCTTCAGGTTCTTGATAACCATGCTGAGATCGCCGCCGCCGCAGTATTCCATGTAAAGATACAAATCTTGGCTCGCTTTTAGGTGTTCACGGTGGTAGTAAGCGACGATGTTCGGGTGTCGAAGAGAGCTCAAAATATTAAATTCGGCCGTAAGCTGCTCGCGTTCTTTTTGGGACATTTTGATGTAGTTGATCTCCTTGCGGCACAGGATCTGCAGATCGCGTTTGTAAGTAGTTGTACAACGTAGAAGAGGGGTTTGGTGAGCCTACAAAGCCATCTGTCTTCCTCCTGACTTTGCGAATAATGCCGAAGGAACCACAACCTGAGCACAGTCAGATATTTCGCGGGGCCAAGCATCAGACATAGAGATATATGTATGCCTTACCAATCTTCTCCAGCACCTCATACTTGTCTGCTTCTGCCAATGCGATTGCCATTGTGGCTACTGAGTAGATTATGCCACTGACAAGCACGTAAGGGTAAAGGGAAAGGTCGAATAGGAGAATTGAAAGACGATGGATGAGTGATCAGCTCATTCATGAGTTGGTCCTATTTCGTGGAACCTGTTTGGTTAGTAGACAACGAGGTCGGCTCTGGACATGCAGTAAAATTGGTAGATTTAAAGAAGTAAGTCTTCATGCAACGGGACGGAGGCCATGAATGTTTAGTTGAAGCACTGTTGCTGAGCAACGGCGTGCGCAAGCGATCCTTGCTTCATATAGTAGGCGGTGACATGAGGGCGGTGAGGAGTCATGTCATCATCACCACCGTCATTGTTGGTTGAGTGTGTAAATATTTCCATCTTGCTGTAAGATCTGTCACTTATGCAACCGCAGGCACGCCTCTGTGTATGGTGCATCTAGTATGCTGCACATGAATCTATTGTCCTTTCACACTGATTCCTGGCGTTGTATTCTGCAAGGACTAGAAGCGGATAGACCCCCCTTTGAAGGGCTTCTCCTTTTCCTATGTGGCGATCAGATGCCCCACGTGATCCCCTCTTATCGATAAGATGATGGCATCGCCAACCGATACAGTCCCTCTCTCGGCAACATTATCGAATATCTCCAGACACCATCGGCATAAGACTCACTCGCAATGTCTGAACCGACTGTGCTTCGCAAGGATCAATTAGAGATCAGTTTACACAATGAAAAGAAACTGATCAAGGAGGGAACCATCAAGGACGATAACCCTCTCGATCTTAGTGAGCCGTTTCGGGAGCTTTGCACTGCTTGTCGTAAGGGGGATCTCAAAGTTTGTCAAGAGAAGATCACAGAAGGAGTCAATATTAATGCTCGCGACCCCTATGATTACACCCCCTTGATCTTGGTAAGTGATCTTGACTTCCATAGGACCACCCTGGCAACCTTGTCGAATTAGGCAAGTCTTGGGTGATGGAAAGCCGATAGTTCATTGCTAAGAACCGTGCAGGCAAGTCTCTGTGGCCATTACGAGGTTGCCCAATTGCTTCTCGAGTCCGGTGCATTATGCGAGCGGGATACATTCCAAGGGGAAAGGTATGGCCGGTCTAGTTGCCATCCAACTTTCCAAGTACCGCTGACAAGCGCGCTTTATGTAGATGTCTATACAATGCTCTGAACGACCGCATTCGGAATTTGTTGCTTGAATATGACTATTCTAAATCGACTGATCCCCTTCAACCCCTTGCAGCTCACATCTCCTCCCTCCTCACCCGGGACCAGCCTGGGACGTCTGATATCGTTGTGAGTGCCGAGGATGAGCCTCTGTACTTACATAAATTCATACTCTCTGCGCGATCACCTTACTTCCGGAGGAAGCTGGCAGCTTCCCCTGATACCGCAACATGGAACCTCCCCAGCACTATACCACCACAGGCTTTTGCCGCAGCGATCAGATATCTATACTTCGGGGAAGCACCCCGTGAATTAAGAAGCGGACCTGGCACGGGTTTCACTGAATCGGAAGTCTTTGCTGGCATCGATAGGATTGCCAGTCACTTGGAGATAGACACTCTTGTGGACAGCATTCTTGACAGTGGTGATAGGAGACTAGCCAGGCAGAGGAGGACTACGGAACTTACAAAGGGGAGAGACCAATTAGAGGAATGGTTCCGCAACAATGTTCTACAAAATAAGTTGGTAGTCGAAACGATCAAGGCAGAGGACATCAAATGGGATCGCAACAATTCCATATATGCAGATGTCTTGCTCCAAGCTGATGAACTGCCGGAGGATACGGATGAGCATATCAACGGTATCCTGCAGCCAGGAGGCGTTGCCAATGCTGGCTCAAAAGAGCAAACCCGGAAGTCGGTCCTCTTTCCCTGCCATCGGGCAATGCTTTTGAGGTCTGAATTCTTCCATACCATGTTCTCGTCACCATTCCGTGAAGCGCATCTAAAAGATCATTTACACATCATCAATGTCGACTGCTCCCCGGACGTGCTAGAAATTATCCTTACGTTCCTTTACACCGAAAGGGCCGATTTCCCGCTTGAAGTTGCGGTTGACGTTCTGTTCGCTGCAGACATGCTGTTTATAGAAAAGCTTAAAACCAGAGCAGCAGTTGTGATCAGCACCCTCGGTAGCGGTAACATGTCCCAGGCGGAAGCTGCGAAGACCCGGGGCACTAAGGAGGAAGATGACCTCGACATATATGCCATCATTCGAGCTGCATGGATGACACGGGTTCAACGACTGGAGGAATTCGCGGCTCGCTACCTGGCGTATCGGCTGGAAGCCCACATCGACTCACCTGAGTTTGCTGAACTAATTCAAGAGTCGGCATCTCGTATCCAAGGAAGACAGGAGACCGATTCTATCGAGCTGCTAGACGACATTCGCTTTTACCTGGGCGAGCGATTCAGACTCAGGTTCGACGACACTGGCCTCGAAGAAATGATGGAAGAGGAGGCCGAGCAGCATGCCACCGGCGCGAATGCCAACGATGAGAGTATTGAAAAGGTTGTGCATGGTGTGGGAGCAATCGATCTTACAAACAATGGTTCTGTTGAAGGACGTAAGGGTGCAGAACATATTTCCCAGGAAGCCCAGGATCATGACCATGTCATGCGCAACTTAAACGGAGAAATTGTTGTGGATGAATTCGATAAGGATTCGATGAACTATCACATCTTGATGGATAAACTCGACAAGATCTTGGAGAGCTTGGATCTAGAAGCTTGATCTTGATCTTGACGAGGCAGCGTTAGATGCAAGCCAGGTAAATATGACGATTGATGATTTCATGCAGGATATATACAAAATCCGTTCATATACATATATACATAGAATGTTGCATACCTATACGTTGTTCTTGATGCATATTCCTTGGGTTGATGATTATATATTGGAATAAACTCGTGCTGACTCTCTCTCTCTCTCTCTCTCTCTATATATATATATCTCTTTTTTCTCTATTTACCAAAGACATTTGTACATGCATTGATTCTCTAACATCCACGAGTGACCTCAAACCACAGCTTCAAACGTCTACCTCTACACTATCCCTCACCCAGAATCATGGTATAAATCACTGTCAACTTCTGGTCAAAACTACCCAATCTACACAATCATCAGCTGTGCAAGAAAGATAGGGTTCGACTGTCAACAGAACCCAGTTGTCGAACAACAACCGAGGCACACAACCAAGCAGTCAAGCCACACGCAACGGAGCTAGGTTGGAAGAGTCAAGCATGCGATAGAGACGACGTTAGCCAGGTCACGAGGCAGTCAGGCAATACAGGCGGACAAGACAACCCATTCGGCCGAATACACAACCAAAAAGAGCAGGATATACGGAGGGTATACATGTCAAAAGGGAGGCAAAGATACGATACAGGCACATGATAAACAATAACGCATTGTTGACACCCTGATATGTTTTCTTACGTGTCACACCACATCCCTCACTGTCCGATGGCGATCCGAGCCGCTGGTTGTCAGTGCGATAGTTTTGACGACGAAAAGTCAATGTGACTACTATACATACAGGCATACTTTGACATTGTCCGTGCTTGTCAAGTCGTTAAGGGTTACCCTACAGAGACAGACTAAGAAGCGAATGAGAGAGGGAAAAATACCTCTCAGAGAGTTTGCATGAAGGATCCATGTGTTTGGCAGACGTGGACTGAGTGCGCGCGTGTGTGATAGAAAATGGGGCCATGCATATGGGGCTGAAGGACTATAACAACTTGATAATATTAGCATAGCCCGAGAATCACAGGATGATGTGAGGTATGAGAACAGGCCCTCCTGCATTACAGTGGAAACGAAGATCATCCGGTTTCGCTCTTTCCTCCACATCATCTTTTAGTGGATATGCACTGTGGTAACATTTGCTTTTTCCTTTTTCCTTGTTTTACAGTGGAGACCAGAGCTTTACGGTGTGGTGCCCTGGAGGGATCACACTGATGCACCCACGAATGCAGATGTCCAGCCAGCCTCCCGGCCGGTTGGGATTTACGGTACAGACGAGGCTAAGAAAAAGAAAAAAAAACAAAAAAAAAAAAAAAGGATAAAAAGGAAAGAAACCTAAATGGCTACATTAAGTTAAACGCATGAATTGTATAGATACAAGGCCATTATGATCGACAACATGATCATTGGACGACCTGACTAGGCGTCTTGATTTTCTGGTTTGGCCGCAGATTATCGGACATTTCCGTTGCGGATCAACCCTGGGAAGAAAAAAAACCACGCATGGCCTCTTTGTCGGGGGTTTTACGTGCCAATCAGACCAGCAGTCCGGTGAAAAACCATGTCGAATGGGCGACATTAGGCGTCGACGGTGGCTACCGCAATTTAGTTTCTCGAGTCTTGAGTGGAAGAGCCGAGTCAGGGCCTCTGACTCGCAACTCTATTCGAATTGCCACGACCACATTCGCTCCAGTCAAGTCGAGTGCAGTCTCTTGCATGCGTCTTGTTTGGGTTAAATCCCTATCGACGGGATGCACGTCTTATTCGTTACATCCGACTATGATCGACACCGTCGTCGTCTGGATCGGGCGTGCGGGGATACGGGCTTGATTGGTGCAAAATTTTGCGAGCACGATGAAGCTAAGAATACCGTTGGAAGCATATGGTTTGATGATGATGATGATGATGGTTCTATGATATCTTGATCCCTTCATCTGGTTTCGAGTCAAACACCCTGGTTTCTGGGGAGCAGAGAGCTCCGAGAACCGTTGCTTTGGGAGGGGGTCAAACTTCGCGTGGGGTGTTCAGACATCATCCCGTTCTCTGCCCAACTTTCGCCTCGTTAACGCGGTTTCCGTCGAGGTGGGGGGAAGAAATGAGAAAGGCTATGCGAAAGAGGGGCTGCAAACTTGCATGGCCTACACACGCATATACGGAGTACTGCACTCTTCTCTACGGCCCCCTCCGACCTTGCCCTACTGTTTTCCCTGTTTCTCATCGTAGAAGATGCCTCCCCTCCATGGTTGGGCCAGCGAACTGCTCCAGGTTCCTACTCAAGAATAGGCAGAAAGTTTCTGTGTGGTAAATCAGGAGGGCCACCAGTCACTGTGTCCGTTATCGCAGGGGTGTTGGCTGTGTGGATGCAAGATCCCTGGCGATTTACCAGAGTCGCAGCAGCGGATGATCTGTCATAGCGACTGGAGGGTTCGGTTGCAGGAGCTGTTCCAATCGCTGGCGAGCTCCGGTCCGGGGTTGGGACAATCGCTATCCTTTCCCCTGGTATTACTCATGATTCTGTTATTAATGATCCATTCCCATGGGAAGGACCGGTGAGGGTTGGGGGTATGTGGCTAATTCGACCAGGTGATGTTCGTTCCATGCGAGATTTGGGCCTCGCCCCAGTAGGGGATTTCCTTCTTTCCGACTAGAATAGAACTAGAATCCCGCTAAATCATTCCAGCCAACATCCTGGTCAGGTTGTATTGCTGACCTGCGCTCGGTCTGACTTCATCGTCCAGGCACCGGCAGAGAACCAAGAAAATCAGGCCATGTACGCAGGAATGATTCATCCATTCGCCCGTTGTACAGAGTTGAAATCCTGATCGAATATCGACTTGACCCTGCATATAATGTCCAAATCACGTTGCGTCCAAAACGACTGATCTCATGCGCCGCACCCGGATAGGAATGGCACTAATTAGACTCTGTCTTAGACAAGAATTCCAACGGCCGAGTAGTGAAACCCACTATTCCAGGCGATCCGCAGAGGTTTAGCACGAGGTATTAGCGGCTTAGCGCAGTCGCTGAGCATCACTGTGGCTCGGGTCCTTCCTCTTTTGATGCGTCCCGGCGAGATGGATTGCAACCCCACGCTGTCGTAAGTGGCCCTCATGGGCTGATGTGTACACTGGACTGGACATACACTAGCTAGCTCATCGTGAGCGTGACTCTCTCAGGTAGGGCGCAGTGAACGTACGTCCATCGTGAGCACAGACTGTACTGCTAACCGGATCGAAGAAACTGCTATGACTCCCACACCCACTCGCTCACGGGCCTTGCGCCAATGCAGGCAACAGAATCCTTCCTACACCGAGTGCTCCACGCCGGCCAAACGTATTGGTTGTCCGCAGGTAACCGGCGCCTAAATATGGCCGGCGGTTATTTCCCACTAGACCACATGGCTAGGAGAAAGCAGTTGAGGTCCCCTGTCTGTCCAGGCGGATGGAGCTTAAGATGTCAGCTCTAGCAGAACCCATGCTCCCGTCAGCATTGTCCTGAATAGTGTCATATATAGTATACGAGGGTCAGCCATATACATCCATGCGAGATTACCCTGTGCAACCAACGAACCAAACCAATCCATTTCGTCATAACATGGCAGCGCTAGACCGTAGGAATAGTAGTCATCTCTGAAACAGCCACATGCAGACGACATCACACTGCAAAACGACGATCTAGCGCATCTTAACCCAGATCGGGATCGGAAGGAACCAAACACCGGAATCAGGCTCATTGGTCGGGCTGCCTCGCATTTCTTTTTTGCCTCTTGTTGCCCCCGTTCTACCGACAGACGCTGCGTGGTGGCCAACCTGAGCATTCGGCACTTGTCATGCAAGATCAGTGGCGATGGGGGTCTCTATTGGACAAAATCACCTGGTGATACCGTCTTGTGATGTTGATTGATGGTTTCTGATACTCTGTCCTGCACATTGCAAGGTCAGGGTAAGCTACAGCCACGTCATAGATGTTTGATATTCCTCCTTTGTCCCGGGCCTGATCTCGTATCTAACCTACGTTCTCTTGTAGATCTTAATTGTCCGCTACTATGGTTTGCCCATGGATTTCCTTTGTATTATTTTTATTTATTTAATTTTTTTATTTTTCTTTATTTAATTTCC
>NW_015378597.1:0-18870 GCF_001204775.2 Aspergillus nomiae NRRL 13137
CTTCCCTTCCTTTTCCCTCGACTTTGTTCGTTGCGACAGAAAGAAAATGGATGCAAATAGTTCCTCGATCACCAAAAGCTGCAGCTTATGTATACCTCTCGGTCATAATGGATTTCGCCAGTACCCTGAGGCAATAAACCGTCTTTTAGGATCAAAATGATTCTTTAGTTGGCAACGTACCAGAAACCACATCTTCGAGAGACTCAAACCGAAGCAAATACCCAGCAGGAAGTGCTTTGGCGAGATTGAAACGAAATGCAGCCTCCCTCCATGAGGATGTGGACCTGGTTAGCCAACGCATCTCACAGCAAGCGAACAAGATTGAGCAGATGGAACAGCAATTGGAGAACGCACAACAACGCATCCAGAAGTTGGAGGTTGAACTTCAAGCGCGAATTTTTAGATCTATACCTGACTACCAGCTTAGTGATGCGACTGTTTCCGAGGATTTCATGGTATTCCGCGATAGCCTCAGCGAGTGGGTGGAGGGATTTCCTGATATCAAGTCTTTCACCGAAACAGTTTATGATGCCATCTACCGCCGAGGTATTTGTGAGAACATATTCGCCCTTCAGAGAACGTTTCAGTTAGAATTTGATGACGCACAAACTGAGATATTGACATGGATTAGCTTCTGTGTTATTGAAAAACATGTACTCGAACCTAGAGTATTCGCCGCACCACCAGCTGATCAAGAACTCATGGAATACCTCCATAAAGGGATGATGATGCTGGAACCGAAAAAAGGTTGGTGCACCCTCAATCATTGAATACATGCGATAGCTTATCTTGGTAGATATTGAAAGCGTTAATCTTTGGCGGTCGGATACAGTGAGGGCCTACACTGCAACTCAACTGCATAAGGATAGGGTTATTCAGCACTGCGCTGGATTGGCGGAGTATTTGCGTGGTTTTTTCGGTTGTTTCAGCTTTGAGGGAACATTCGATTGGGACCAAAAGTTTGGAAGACTGGAGAAACAGGTCTTACCACAAATTGCAGCTCTTGCGCTGAAACTGAGCTGCTCACCGGAACAATACCAGTGGGAACGGTATCGAGATGTAGGTGCCAAGGGGACGCTATCTAGAATCATCTACAAGGGCCATTTAAGTGATTTCATATTCATGGATGTCCATACTCACCAGACGCTTAACCCTCAGGCTGCGAGGTTTGCGAGTATGCAGGATGATGCACCTATTGGGTTGTTCCTTCTGGTTTTATATCCGGCCTAGTTTCGCTCGGACCCCGGGACGCAAAATGTTATTCGGATTCAAAAGGCAGTGTTTTTGATCCAAGGATATGAGAGTTTGCCTCCAAACTTGAAGGCAGAGGTTGATTCTCTGGTAACAGAAAGGTGATATGCGATTCCGATTTTGTGCCTTGTGCCTTGTGCCTTCCGCGTATCAAGTGGGAAGTATGCTCTGGATGGGGTCAAGGACAACGTGAGAAAGTTTTCGCATCCATGGGCAATTGGTTCATTATTTTCCTTACTTGTTGTGTTACCGCAGAACCAAGACGTGAATCCCAATAAAAGATAGGCTTAGACAAGCCATGAAGTATATGTATACTCCTAGTGACTTGCGTAGCTAGTGTACTCCGATAGAGCT
Source organism: Aspergillus nomiae NRRL 13137 (assembly GCF_001204775.2). Lineage (NCBI taxonomy): Eukaryota > Fungi > Ascomycota > Eurotiomycetes > Eurotiales > Aspergillaceae > Aspergillus > Aspergillus nomiae. The sequence continues at coordinate 1,606 of NW_015378597.1, forward strand.
GTGCATAGCCTATGGAAAGGGGAGAAGAAACGAAGAAAAAGATACCTGTTTTACGCTACAGTCGTTGAATTTTGGACCTGTCCTAATCCTATACTCTACTGCTACCTAACCGATTAACAAGCACCTGACCTCCATCAATCGTGGTCTGGTCAAGGCTGCAATGTGTGAACCGGTGTAAAACAGTCGACAGACAACGGCCTTCAAAGGGTATGAAGTACTTGCTTCACCAGAAGCTGAGGGAATTCCGTTTGGTCAAAATCGTAGAATCTATTCCTTGAACACCATGTCTACAACATGACGGAGAAAGCCATGAAATGATGCCTATTATGTCTTCATTGCGCCGTTATACCCTATACACCTCAGACCCTAAATGGTATCATATAAAAGACCCAGAAAGTCACACCTGTATAACAAAGAACACAAGAAAAAGAGAATAACAAGATTCAGGAGCTAGGCGGGCTTTTTCAATGCTGACGGTAATCCCATCATTACTCGATGGCCCTCCTCGCGGACACCTTTCGCTTCATCATTCTTTCCCTGCCTCTCCAGAGTTTCAGCGAGCATCTCGTCCGTGACACTGACCCAGAGTCGATCGTTGGCTTTCTTTGCCATTGCACGCCCTGCTCGTGCGCTCTTTTCGGCCTGTTCACCGACAACCCCACGGAAATACTTCCAACTCATGAACGTTAGGGTCATGCAAGTAATCTGACTATTGCTGATTGCTGTGGCTGACTGCAAAGCTTGCTGAAGGAACTGCTTGGTCTGTATGGTTGATTCGGTCTGTACGGTAGCGCATACAAGATAGTAAGCTGCCTGGATATATTTGTTGGGGCTACCCTTGCAAAACGACTCAACAGTTGCCAGAATGTTGGGGAGCTGAAAATGAGACGCATGAGCTGGATCACGTAGTATGAGAACGGTATTGAGAGCTGCAAGAAGTGCAATGTCACGCCGGGGGTCATTGCGGGCTGTTTTGCTCGTCGACGGAGATAACGAAAGAAGAGGGGATTGAAACGCATCGAGAGCAGCTTTCAGATCACCAGTTGCTTGTGCAATGGTACCCGCAGCATACTCCATCAGACATTGGACAGTATCAGGTAGACACTCGCCAAGCTCTTGGACTTCCTGTCGGAGGTCCTTCAGCGTTTTGCTGGCAAGGTCCCAGTCCGTGCGGCCACAGGCAAGGAAAACTTGTTGAAGGAGGAGGTTGCAGTACAGCGTCCTGCGCCATTCTACCCGCCTATTCGCATTGACCATTGACTCGGTGATGTCCTGTGGCGATTTGAAGCTCCCTGGATGACGAAGTTAGCATCAATTTAGCGTTAAACCACCAAAAGTGGACGTGGCGCTTGCCTTGTATCATGTGTATCCCCTCCTGGAGGAATTTCTCGGCTTTACGGCCATCGTATGAGTTCTTGCAGCTGAGCGTAATTGAACTTAAGAAATAGCAAAGCGCATAAAGATCATGCTGAGGTAGCCAATTAAAGCTCAAGAGCAATGTGCCATTCTGGACCTGAAGAATGTCCCCCGTGTCTATTGACGATGGTCCTGCTGATTTCCCGCTTAGAGGTATGGAGAACGATCCATCGGCACGCCAGTTGGGGTCGTTCAATCGCTCGTCCATCAAGTCTTGTAGGTTCTTCAGCTTCTGTGAAGATTGATTGATGTCATATTCAAGAAGGCTGCAACAAATATCGACCATTTGCACCAGTGTCGTCAGCTGCGGTATATGACGAAGCTCATCATTAAGCTGGTGACTCCGAGCAACCGCCAGGGCACGTTGAGCCTGTTCAATGGAGTCGAAGCCGGATCCCTGTTGGAGGTGTGCAAGGGCCTCGATGACGGCCGACATGGCCGAAACAGCCTTATCACCATTGCGGTTGGCCATATTAGCGATCTTGTGGAGATGTTGCAGAGCTGCAACGGAGTCTTGGTGACCTGAGGAAGACAGTGAGAGGGATACCCGAAGGAAACGAAATGCATACTCCCAGGCAGAGTGGCGATATCTACGCTAGTCAGCATATGATCTGTGCACCGCGAGTTTGGAATTCACTCACGCTTCTACATCCTGGATCATCCCATCCACAGCTTTCATTGAGGCCTTAGGGTTTGTCTTATGTAGCATCCGTGCCAAAAGATGTTGCATGCTGTATTTTAAGTCCAGCATACGGTTCTGCGATGTTGTAAGTAACCAGGGACACAACAACAGAATACAGAGCTGAACGCAAAGCGACTCACCCGCTCGCACAAGTCAATCTATCAGTAGAATGTTAGCAGCGTGGCTTGATAGTGAGTTCATAGGTGTTAAACATACGCCTTTGCTCAATGCGGTCTCCGCTTCGAGATCGTTGTCCGTCTCCTCGAACAGAATGCGCGCATACCTTAATCGCACAAGCGCTTCGACTCGGGGTTGCAATCTCCAGTTCTAACAAGATTTAAAGAGAGTTAGTCGGAAGTAGGCAAGATCGATATTAGCGAGGCAAGTTCACACCAACCTTCAACACCGCCTCCAAGCAACCAAGACCTGTTGCAACCAACTTATAGTATTCCTCCACTTCCAATTCTTGTTTCAGCAAGGCGACCATGGTTCCGTTATTGTGGGCCGCATTGAGATATTCATCTGCCATCGCCAGGAGCAGGACCTGATAGTCGATGGCAGGCTTTGCTGGTTTTTGGGGGCCCATTTGTCCAGCTTGTCGCTGCGCTTGCTTCTTGGCCGGCGGCCGTTGTAATTTCTGTTGTATTTCTGGGGAAGGGGCTGGGATCAATACTTGGGGTACAGGTTTGGGTGATAGTGCCGGGGGAGTTGCGGTAACAGGTGGGGGTCGAACAGTTGGGGGATTTGGTGCAATCGCGGCGGTAGTCTTGGGCATCGTCTTTGGTGTAACCTTTGGTGTTGGTTTCGGCGTAGGCTTCGGGGTAGGTTTCGGTGTTGTACTTGGTGTAGCACTTGGTGTGGCCTGTGGAAGCTTGCTATAGACCTGGTTCCCTTGGTTTGGGCCGGCAGCTGTGTAGTACGTTGGTTGCGTTGCGGCGGGGGTGGTGAGTGCTGCGGAGAGGCTACTGGCTGCGGCGGTAGAGGCCGCAGGTTGTCCACCATATTGAGATGGCCTCTGGGTAAACTGGGAGGGTGATATCGAAGGGAGGGGTGGTGTGTTGAACAAGTCGGATGGGTTCACATATTGCTGTTGCGGCTGTTGCTGTTGCGGTTGCGGTTGCGGTTGTGGTTGCGGCGGCGGCGGTTGAGGTTGAGGTGGAGGCTGTGGTTGTGGTTGTGGTTGTGGCTGTTGATTATACGGGTGTGTATAGGCGGGATACGCCGGGATCATGACCTGAGGGTAAACGACTGGCTTGCCATATTGATATGGCGAAACGTTCGGGTGGGCATTATTGTACAGTAGCTGCTGCGGCTGGATGGTCTGCTGGGGTTGAATAGGAGGCTGCTGCAGGTACTGCGAAGGATATTGGCCGTTATGAGGTGGTGGTGGTGGATAGCTCATCGCCCCAGGACGCAGATAATGCTTCGTGGTGATCGCTGCACTCTGCTTTTCCTGGAGTCTATACTTTCGTTCATTTAGAAGTAGAAGTTGATGATATCCTTTGGGGGGCGTTTTGATCGCGATATTGCTAGTAAATCCGCTTGTCCTTTTTGAGGTCGGCTTCGGAGAAACCCCCAAGGCGGTCAGTTTCGAGACAAAGAAGCCCTAGTCTCTCGGGCAGAGGACGTACTTCGCATATATGTTCATACATCCATGGTTCTTCTCTATTACCCCATTCCATGGACAACTGTCTGTGTCGGATAGACACTCGTCAGTCTCATATATACATTAGCCGAACAGGGAGTGAATTACCCTCCATTCCGGATCAGCACTCCCAAGAGGCTTACATATATTCACCACAGAAGTGCAAAGTATATTTCTAGACCTCTAGTATATACTAGTATTTATAAAGAGTTAAACCAACAAGAAATAATTACACGGTAAAGACAAAGAAGCAAACAAAGAAAAGAAAATGTCGGGTCATATAACAACACCAAATCCCAAAATAGCGCCTTTATACAAAACCTGAACCATTCCCTTTGCTAGACATGGTCCACCCAACCTTCCTCTCCTTGCGTTCCATACACTCAGATCATATTAATCGATGTATATAATTGATCCATTGACTGGCTCTGCATACCAGGCTCTAGAATGTTCATTTCGAGAGACGGGGGATCGTTGAGAGGATGTTCGCGGATGGTCCAAGGACATAACTCGCTGCAGTTGTCCACATCGATCGTATTCTCTGCCGGATGAATTCTCTGCAGGGCCCATGCTTGGTCCGGAACAGGGGATGTCCCCCCAAGACATCTCTCAGTCCAAAAGAAATATGTGGCTTTTCCGGAGTTCTCGTCAACATGACAAGGTTGTTTGCGAGGGCATTTCAACGAAGAATTACAGGAGTTGCAAACGGATATTCGCTGGCAGGAGGCGCAGAAACTGTCATACAGTCGGCAAATAGTGGTTTGACAAACGCTGGAGAGCCAGAGATCAACGGATCGGTGTGCGCATCCAAAGCGAGGTGTGATATACTCTTCCTTCCCTAGCTGCCCTGACCCCGTCGATAGCTGATACTCCGTTTTTATCTTCAACTGGCCATTCTCGTCTAGCTCTGGAAACAATTCAATCTTCAATTCTGTAGAGCCATAATTTTCGGTGCAGGTATGCCAGCAGAAACGTTCCTGGATACCCGTCCCAAACTGTGCAGTCAAGGCTGTTATCGATTTCTGTCGCATCAGCAGGAGTTCGACGAGGTCCATTTTATCTCGAAATGTTAGCTTCTTGCATGGACACAGATCAACTATGCCTGCGAGATTTCCTAGTTCACAAGTTCGTTCCTCGGGTTTTCGTTTGAGTTCTCGTGCGGAGAACAAAGTTCGTGGATGTAGCTTCAAGCATTTCGAGCAAGCTCGCCATGTGTTGTTTTCTAACACTTTAATGAATTGCCACCGACTAGTAACGAAGTTGTGCCCATTTCGGTAATGATGGAAAAGTGGTGCGAAATCCCGATTGAAATGCAGTGACTTGGAGTCCAGGATTGCACCGGATATTGCAAACAGACGTTTAGACGTCAATGCCAGAGAGGCTTCTGCCAGCACTGGTAGATGAGAAATGATCTCCAACAGTAGCTCAGTGGGCAATTCGAGGAGGTAACAGCGTTTCCTGGAGTCAGGATTTGACCTGTCTGGACTTCGTGACCAGAGATGCATCTTTGTGAGAGTTTTTAGTCTTTTCCCAGCACGACGAAGACCATATGCCATATCGATGGAAAACCGTGAATCTTGACCATAGGCTGTACCGAGAACTAGGACCTTCTTGAGTTGTTCTCGGATTTTTGAGGGTTTTGTATGGGGGTATGTATCTAGGGATTGACAGAGAGTCATAGGTGAGATGGAAGCCAAGTCGTCTCTTGCTGTAGCTGGAGTCTCATGGCGTATAATAAGAGGACTGGGAGCGTACCGCGTGACAAAGAGGTGACTCTACGAGAAAGAGGGAAGAGAGAGAGAGAGAGGGTATGTGTGTGTAGAAGGAAGAACCTTTGACCTTGAAGTAGTCCACACGAATGCTCTCGGTTTCGCACGCAAACGGCGCACGCGGCAGGGTCACAGTGTAATGACTGCTATAAGAATTACATACCGATTCCGTATTGACTGATTTAATGCAAGTAAAGTGGAAGCTCAACAGGAGAGCCTGCTGACTGGTATTGTATCAGAATTCCTGCCAGAAAATTTTTAGAAAGTGGGTGCTAAAGTTGAAGAGGTCTATGATGCCATGTTCCATTCTATAGTTGGTTTCCGCATCCGGCATCCAAGCTGGTAACCGCAAAAAGAATTGCACACATCTCTCGATTCCTAACTTCCGGAATGTCCTTGATTGCAGACAGGGGATTTGAACTTAAGAGTGTTTGCGACCCAGCTAGCCTGACCAGGAAAGAGATACAAACGCCGCCATGACTCTTGTCAACTGACAATCCTTTTTGGCGCCTCGTGATGTCCATGACGTACATCACGTGCTGAGTCATCTGGAGGCTGACTGATCAACATCAGGCTATACCCAAAAAGGCATAGCACAGTCACTGGTCGCGAGATAAGGTGCTTATGTCATGCATTCCCCTATCGGGCAATGATGCCGAGGCACATGAATCACGGCGCAAAAGAACTTGTTGGGAATAAATATAATTGGAACAATTATTATTGGAAGGGTCCGACATCTCATTAATTTTCCATTTTTTCCATTTTCATTTCTTTTGTCTTTTTGTTCTTTTCTTTCTTTCCGTTTTCCACTGATATTAATTTATCTACAAGCGTGGTCGGTTGTGATAAATCTCCTTACTCTTAGCCCGTATGGCCTCTGCTGAGACCTCTGCTACTACTCTCTTGACCTCCTTTTCGGTGCCAATTCTACTGTCGGGATTGCTCGTAATGGGCATGCTATCATGGTTGCGTCCGAGTGGCCGTGTTTCATTCTTCCACGCAAAAGACAATAACTTAATTCTGAAGAAAGTCGGGAAAGGAACTAAACAACAGATTACATTGACGGATCTCTGTCGTACCGCCACACCAGAGACATGTCCGCTCAACCCGTTTTTATTCAACGGCCATCTCCAAACGGCCTGGACCACGGTGAAATTTGATGACGTTCCTGTATACTACAAGCGCTGGATGTTCGAAGCCGATAACCCGATGTTCAGCGGGCATTTCGCGGTGGATTTCGTCGTTGATCCATTCGAAGCTCCCAAAGATAGTCAACTGACAGATCAGGAGAGAAAATACACGCAGCCATCGGGCTTGCCGGAAAGGACAGCGTTCTTCGCAGCAGATGAATTTGAGGCGCTTCCTTCAGATGATACGAAACCCATGCTTGTTATTCTCCATGGCCTGAGTGGTGGCTCACACGAGATTTACCTGCGCCATGTCGTGGCACCTCTCATTGCTGATGGGGGATGGGAGGCGTGTGTTATCAATTCTAGGGGATGTGCTCAAACCAAGATAACCAGCAGCGTGCTGTATAATGCCCGTGCCACGTGGGATGTCCGTCAAGCTGTCAAGTGGCTGCGGAAAACATTCCCGAACCGGCCATTGTTTGGGATCGGGTTCTCCCTCGGCGCAAATATCCTCACCAATGTAAGTCATCTCTAGCGTAGGTTGCTGGCTGTATCCTGATGGACTGGACTTGTACAGTATTTGGGCGAAGAAGGTGAAGCTTGTCAGTTGAAAGCCGCGGTACTTTGCGCAAGCCCTTGGAACCTAGATGTAAGCTCCGTGACTTTGCAAAGCAGCTGGATAGGACTCGAGGTCTACAGTAAGGTGATGGGATCAAACATGAAACGACTTTTTGAACAGTAGGCTGTCCTCCGTATACCCGGACTTACTGCTGGTCGACTAACAGCCAATGCTATTAGGCACGTAGAGGAGGTCTCCAAGAATCCTCAAGTTGATATTGATGCGGTTCGGAGTACTACATACTTGCATGAGTTTGACCGGTGAGCGGCCACGCTATATGATATTATCTTGAGGTGGTTCCTGACCTGTCAATTGGTATTAGGGCTTTGCAATGTGCGTCATGGGGTTACCCAACAGAGGGTGCCTACTATCGTGATGCTTCGTCCGTTGATTCGCTGCTTGCTATTAAGATACCTTTCTTTGCTGTCCAAGCTGAAGATGACCCCGTGAGTTCGACACGCTGGATTTGACTACTCGCATGCGCTGACGAGCAACAGATTGCTACCGTCAAATCACTTCCTTTCCAGGAAATTGGGCAAACTCCTTATGGTGTTATGATGACGACGTCCTGGGGTGGGCATCTTGGCTGGTTTGAACTTGGAGGCAGCAGATGGTTTGTGAAGCCAGTAAGTTGTTGTCTACCATTACTACTGCTATTCCACGCCTAACACGTCAACAGGTGACCAATTTCTTAAACCTCATGGCCAAGGAAGTTGACCTTGAAACTCCATTCTTGGTCGAGAACCCCGAGAAGGCTCCAGGCCACGTTGTCAACCACACGAGCAATCTCGATGTAACACCCAAACCGGAGTTCAATCCCATGCGTCGCAAACTGGAATTCCCGTCTGCACTCTTGAACTAAGCTTAGGAAGCAATTGTTCAATCGCAGCTTATAATGACCGAAGCCGTCGCTCAGGTGTGAGTTATGAAGCAAGAAGATTGTCATGAGTTGCCATTCATGTCAGAACATAGACCGGTGGAAACGCCAAACCCCATCTAGATACATAGACTTGGTATAGACAGAAATACTTTTGTACAGAAAATCTCAAGCAAATGAAACACTTTTCCTCTTCCCTTTAGACTTCGAAGACGACCCATTGGTATGAGCTGCTGTAGTATCAGTTTTCGTGTCTTCATTGCTATCACCCTTGCGCTTGCGCTTTTGACGAATCGCTGCCTTGGTCTCCTCCTGTTCGCAGATTCTCGTTAGTATCTTATGGCCTCCCTGGAGAAGAAAACACATCTTCGGAGTAATATAACGCACGAATTTATTCTTCTTCTGAGCCTGCCTAGCCTCGGCTTCCTTTCTCTTCGCTTCTCGGATCTCCTCTAGCTGACGGGCCTTCTGCAACTTGGACTCAATCTGCCCTTCCTTCTCGGCATTGACCATAGCAAGAATGGTAGCCATTCCCTCCTGCGAAAGCGCATTAGCAACGAGGTATATAGGCGAGGAACCATACCACCCGTAGACATACCTGGTCGTCAACAAAAACCTTTCCCTTCTTCTTCCCTTTAGGCTTCACCACTCCAACAGGCGTGATTGCATTCAACTTCGGCAGGTCCAATTCCTCCTCCGTATACTCTCTCTTCTTTGTCTTCTTCAGCTGGCTGGATTCGGTGCGCGCCTTCGACTTAACTTCCTTTGGCGGCGGGCGCTTGACGGCTTTCTTGCTCACTTTCGATGCCGAAGAAAGAGGCTTGCTCTTATTCGAGTCCTTGCCCGAGGACTTGGCCGAGCCCGGTTTTGCTGCCATTTTCTGTTTGATTTTCGGTAGTATCTATGAGGTTTATCGCATGCACGTGGGGATTCAAAAAGAGACCCGGCGATGAAGAAAGACTCTCGACCAAGTCACGCCACAAGCGAGATAGGACGATAAATTGCACAACGTTGGATCGACAACAATAGAATTAGACTACCACACCAGAGATATAAGACTCAACAGTCTCAATGGGAAAAGCAAAAAATGAAGTAAAAAAACGAAATGAAAGAATCCAAGACCAAAGCCCCGTTTCGCAAAGAGAGAACGGCGCAGAAATTTTTTGAAACAGGCAGGCGGTGAAAGGATCCCGCCAAGAGCATGATCCGACCTCCACCATCCCATCTCATCGTCACGCTAACCCAAGCCCGAAAGGAACGTCGACCCTCTTTCCCAGCGTCTCTCCCCTCTTCCCCCTCCTAGTGTGCCATTGTTGAGTGCCCGGCTTGGGGTTGCAGACTCACATATTTTCAACATGACCATCAATCCCACCTATCTCGCGCAGCGCACACGCTCCTGTACGTCCACCTTGCTCCCAGCAGACCGAGCCGGTCCGACCTTTAGAAATTGCCGCGATGTCAATGGACGAAAATGCAAAGCTAACCACCTCGCCTCCAACAGCTGTCAACTGGACCGACGCCAGGGCCCGTGTCCTCAAGTCCTACAGAGAATGGCTTAGAGCGGTCAGTGAGCCCCAATTCTTGCCGTTGCTGGTGTTCTGGCGTGGGTAGTCGTGGAGGGTTCCCGACGGTCGATATCACAGACGAACCCAGTCGCTCGACCTAGGATCGTACCGCATCATTATCCTCAAGTGCGAAAAAAGAAACTAACATGGAACCCATTGAACCGAACAGTCCCCCGAGATCCAGACCATGTACTCCCTGAACATGCCCGTATCCGCCATCCGCACCAAGGTCCGCCAGGAGTTCGAGAAGCACCGCTACGTGAAGCAGCTCGGTGCTGTCGATGTCCTGCTGTTCCAGAGCCACTCTGAGTTCCAGGTTAGTTCCAGTTCGGTCTTTGCCGAGATGCGGTGGTTCCGAGTGCACGGTTGCGCTTGGCCCGTTGCAATCATGACCTTCTCAATGGGGCATCAAGTATACTGATGCTTCTTTCTTACGCTCTAGGAAACTCTTAACTACTGGAAGCAGCTTTCTCATGTGATGAAGTACTTCCGTCCAGAGGAAGACCCCGGTGCCCGCCTACCTCCTAACTTCATCTCGGGCTTCTTGGAAGGCCGCAATTGAATTGAACTGTTCTTGAGTACCTTTGCATTGAGATTTCTACCTTGGTTCGGGGATTGCACCGATAGAGTGTTATGTAAATATTGTCTGAGTAGCTAACGTCGGATTTGTCAAGTTCACCGGTCTTTGATAGATGTAGTGTACGTGTGGTACAATTAAGTGCGACGGTACCCCATTCTTACAAGTTCCAATAGCCTAACAAATTTGAGAAGATACATGTCGACAATATTGGATTCTACTAGCTAAGGTCCACCCCATTACGGGTATCCGCAATTTGTATGTACTATGTTATCCAAAAAGCCCTACATCGGGTGAGCATGTCACCAAACCCATATGTTCTTGATACATAGCGTATGATATCAATAGTCTATAATAACAATGGCTGAGTTGCCGAAAGGGCATGAATAATGCTGAACCCAACGGCAAAACTTTTATCTAAGTGTACACAACGCCAGACAAACACCCCAGACCGAACAAATCAAAAGTAAATGCAAGTTAGAAAATGGTTAAGAGATTCAAGAGCTCATTTTATCAGCCTCGGAGGCATTGAAGGCATCACGAGAGGCGGTGAACTTGTCCGTAACAACATCACACAAGTCCATCAGGGAATCCAAGCCCTTCTCCAGTGCTTCCACTGCATTCGTTGTGTCTGGATTCCAGGGTTAGCTTTGTCGAGAAGAGACGAGCAAGGCCGCAATCCACGGAAAAGAGGACAGTCGAACATACCATAAGTCTGAATACGCAAGTTCATCTTCGTCTCCGAAGGATGGGGAATAGTATATCCACAGAATTCAACCTGAGGACTGTTCCAAGCTGTCAGCAATGCCATATATACGAACCAGCACAACAGCCAAGAACGACGACAACGACAAAATAAATGAACAGCAGCACATACTTCTTCATGATGGCATATCGTAGCGCATTACCCAATGTATGACCCTCGCCGTCAAACTGGAAAGAGGCTGCTGTCTCGGTGGCTCCGGGAAGCTGTCATTTTATGAATTAGCAACGGGCATCTTCGCTTTATTTAGGCGAAACTCAAATGTCGAGAGAGACGAACGACAGTGATCCGCTTTTCCTCCAACACCTCTTCTTGCTCGACCTGCTGTTCTTGTTCTTGAGGCGCCGTGGCGGTGGCGTCCAGCATGGACTGGTCCTGGTCTTGGGAGTGCACGGAGGCAGGCATGGTGGATATTGTACGCAGGGTGGCACGGGCGGAGGGGTGCAGTGACACTCGAGAAGAAGTTGTGAGGTCAACTTCGGATTTGCTGGCGACAAGGTAGAATGGGATTTCTTGGAACGAGATGCTCAGGTAATTGCGTTGAGCACGGTACCGGGTAGGGGCTTGTAATGCACGTTCTCGGGAAGTGGCAGGATTTTGAAATGACCTGTTTGCTCCTCTCTAAGTGCCTTGCGATATATTCTTGGTTGCGGTCCCTCAATTGTGAAGCTATCAGAATTGATGCCGAGTCCGTCGCAAAGCGGGAAAAAAGCGAAAAACGGTTATCGATAGAGGGATTGACCGCCTTCGGGGTCGGAGGTTTTTATTCTTGGCAAAATCATCCTTGAGATTCAACAACGAACATGAATGAATTTCTGTTCAACAATTTACTGTGAAAAATGTCAGCTGATTCGTAGAAAGCAGTCAGACGTTGTCCTACTTGCAGATTCCCCCCACAGCCATTGTGTTTGCTATTGGAACCCTTCATGTAGGCATATCGTCTCTGCCGCCATGGTCTACAGTCTAGTTATTTGTTTGCATACCAATAAGTTACTCAGAACCGAACGTACGATGTGAAAACCCTCCTTGGCAGTCTGGTTCAGTCTCAGCTACCAGATACAGATGCCTATTTGGGGTAGAACGACGACCGGCCTTTCGGTGCCGCTGCTCGTAGCATCTTGAAGCTATAGCGGCGATCTTTCATATTTACTTAGAGGACTCAGGACGAAGGAGGCCCTTATCTGACCAGACCTGGGAGTTTATTATAGTAGGTAGTAGGACTAAAGTCGAACTCTAAACCTGGGAGAGAATTACGATGTCGATAGACGCCCCGATCTACGCAGAATTTCCCAGCCACCCTTAAGCGTCTTGGTATATGTGCTCCTGAACCGCGGTTAAGGTCCGTCATATAGCATTCAGGATTCATATGGGCGGTTCTTTGTCACCACGGGTCGGGGAGTATTGCAATTTCCTGAATAGGTACTACTTACTGTCCATACCCTAAAAATAGCTCGGATCGTCCATAAAGAATCGATCGAAATGAAACTTTCGAGGACCTCATTTCTCAGGTGTATGTGGATTGGAGGGAGTACACAATATCGAACCACTCGTTGGAAAGCCCACCCAGCGATCCTCAGTGGGTTCTACCATAAACTTCGGTCGAGGAAAGAATCCGAAACGTTGAGATTAAAATAAGACATACCAAACGGACGATGCACCCCGTAAGGAGCTATCCCATATCGCATAAAAGGAGGAGGGAGATGGTGGATAGACATCTAATTCTAGGCAGCTCCCACGAACCTAGGAGTTTATTGCGATCGACCGAGGGCCATCTCGCTTGACGCAAAGACCACCTCCAAGTCCACATGGGAGATAATATTAACAACCGATGAACAGTCCGTGCAGAAACAAGATTGCCGTTTCTATGTATCGCAAACCTCATGGAGTGCGTAATAGTATACGTAGGACGGAGTATACTCCGAGGGATGAGGACGAACCACCTTAACTCAGGGATTCAGCTTCGAGGTCCATTCATTCTCCTGAATCTAGTCAAGTAATAAAACGAGTGCGTGATGTTAAATGAAATATCCGATAGATTTGTTGAGAGAACAAATATCGGGCTGGTTGGCGAGGTTCCTGTAACAGAATTAAAACAAAATTAAATTCTTCACGTCATTGCAATCTTCCATCTTTTCACATGAAAGTTCCAAGGCGACGTCAAATCGAGAAAAAGATAGTAGGTGGTATCCGGTATAGCATGTATGCAAGTAGCAGGATTTGTGCATCGAGTCAACGTGTTCATGTCATGAACCTGGAAACCATAGCGAGAGGGCCAAGTCAGAGTTGATCTGGACCCGACGGGCACATCCACGGAAGCTACTCCGGAAGTACCATAGTAAAACAATAATTTCTGGAGACTCGGGAAGGCAGAAAATTGGAAGACCCATAAACTAGTGGTTCGTGAAATGGCTGGCAGCTCGTTCCTTAAATCTAATTTGCAAGGAAGACACGTGGGTCCGCCAGGGTGACTTTTACTTACGAAGTACGGGCGAACTAGTTTCATGGCTCAATACCAAAAGAATCCATTTTCATCAGTCTGAATTCTGATATTATAATAAATAATTGCACAATTAAATTGATCGCGTATGGTAGTATTACTCTTTTTGAGGTCTTTGAGATGATTACTCAGAAAACCAAACCCACTGGCAGGAGAATTCCCCGGTGTCCCAATTTTTCTTCTCCCCGGGAAAGCCATGATACGGTAATCGTGCTCGAGATAAAGTACTATTAAGATAGGCGATCGGGTTTCCATGTTGAGAAATACACGATGCTGCTCCGTGGCACAGGGTCCATGTCAATACAGTTCGACCACAAGCTTGTGCATACATTCATCTGCATGTAGCTGTACCTGTACCGAAGAGTGTTAGTAAAACAATTCATTGTACGGAGAACAGCTCCTGCTGCGACATGAGGACTCCATAATCCATACCACATACGAACTCTGTGCCCCCCCCGGGGTACAGCTGCTCGACTACTGCAAACTAACTTCTCGAATCCACCTCCTCGACAGGGTTTAATCCACGAGTCAGCAATTGGTTGCTGCAACCAACGCAGGGATCGATGCAATTCTGGCTCTTTAGTAGAAGCGGTCTGTATTTACTCTTGCGGGAATAAGCTCTGATCGAAAAGGCACCACGAGGTAATAGCTAACCAGCTATCATCTAGACCCTCCAAAAGACTCTCATTTTTCCTTGGCTGGGCGGTTTCTCACCATGCATCGGCTAATATCGCTACCTCGTGACTCGGATCGCTAAGAGATAAATGTCAGAGATAGATTCCCCCATCGCTTTCGGCTCCAGAGTTGGGCTGATAAGGTAGTTTCACAGTGGAATAGCCACATAGCTTACTGGGGCTGGGGGCGATGAAGTCGATACAGTCATATCATCCCTATCGGTACCGGCCTTGAAATTCAGTATAGCGGGGATATAGTAGTACTGTGATCAACCAAACCCTTCTTCATACTTTTAGGTTTAGGGAACTTTGATGGTGAAATGAGGGTTGAGCTAATTTCAAACATGGTCTTGAGTAGATGACCGTTACCATGGAACAAAGCTGAATGGGGAAACAGAAAGAAAGAAAAAAGTAAAAAAGGATAGTCAATTAATAATGACAGCCCTGAACGTCTAATTTAGATACTTTGCAGCCGCTCAGGCCCTTAACTAGACTCGCTGTCAACCCAAGGATAGGCAAGCCGATCCCATTGTAATCTTTGGGTGATGGGGACAAATACGGAGTGATCGGAGGTTAATTCAGGGACGATCATGGTCCATTTGTTGAGGATCTGAGGAGACATGTATGTGATGACGAGGCAGGCCAGGTCATTGATGACTGGTATGGGAGAAGGCTGACGGAGACAAAAAATTTTTTTTCTCCCCCTTCTGCTAGGTAATTTGCTAAGACACTCCGGCATTGGATGCGACATAATAGATTGACCGATAAGTCTGGAGGAATGGAGCTGTATTTACTATTCTCACACTATCAATGTAACTGTTGACCCGTCTGGGCATGTCACAATGTGACGCCCGCAAGCCAGGGCGATCCACTTTCCGCGTGATAATCGGGAGACAAAGCAGATCGTGGGAACTGTTATTAATATAGCCAATATTTGGTGGCACTGCGGTACTTTGTAACGCCAGACTGCCGGAAGATGTGCCGTCTTCCTGTCTTAGGTAGGTAATTATCTGTTGGCTGATCGGGGCCTTGTCCTTACGATACAAAGCTGAACCTTTTTTCTTTTCTTTTTTTTCCTTCTCTCTTTCTCTCATGTCATTGAATTAGGTGGAGTTGGAGGAATTGGACAAAAACAAATGGTCAAAAGAACGTGGGAAAAATGTGACCCATCACATCTGTATGAAATCAAAGGAAATAGACGGCAAATGATATAGTTCCCAGATTGCCAATATAAAGAAAGAAAAAGAAAATAACCTCCAAGTCAGCCAAGTCGGCTCCCAGGTACTGTATGTACTACTAGTAGTAGTATAGAAATACTACCTCCATACAGGCCCATGAGGAGTTGCAAGGGCCATGAGGGGAAGGGACACCACACTTCCTCGGTGATAAGTTACAACAGCTTTCATGGAACAGGAAGGGACTATTGTTTCCACCAGTTTGGCGCCAGTGGATAACAATCGGGTTGGTGAGGGACGCTTGTGTCGCAGATTCTTTGGGTGCTACGGGAGGCTAATAGTTCAAAGGGGGTGTTTGCTTGGTTTGACTTGGTTTCATTCTGTTCTGGTATTAAAGTTTGCTGTTATGATTACCTGACACAGAGGGAGAGAAATTTTTGAGCTGGGTCGGACTATAAGCCATGTCACACCTTCTTATTTATTTATTTATTTGTTTGTTTGTTTACTTGCTTGAGTTTCTTGTGTGAAGGAAGGGGAAGGAGGAAAGTTCAATTTGTTTCATAGAGGAGTAGTAATATGATTCATATCTCGGTGATCAAGTTGGATTCTTCTCACATGTACTCCGTATCGACACATTTAGTACAGCGTACAGAAGGTATGGTCATAACATCACGTTCTCCAACAATTTTAAGCGCCAGCAGTCCTGAATCACGACCTACAGGATGGGGTCGCAAGGGAAGAGCCCCTACATTAGCTGAAAGTAGCTTAGCGGGGAACATTGTCAGCTGGTTTTACATACATGGGAAAAGGTTTTTTTTTTTTTTTTCCTTTTTCCCTTTTTTTCCATATTTGCATTTTGGAAAATCCTTCGTTCCTTTTAAATATCATATATCACTTTTTCCTTATTGATTCCATTAGATGTAGAAACATTGACTACCTTATTATCTGTAAAATATTAAATTAATGAAGAATGAATTACAATATATTGGTATGGTCACTGATTGCTTGCTTTACCCCCGAGTAGTACTACAGGTGGTACAGACATGGAATAGTACTAGTAGAAAGACCACCAGCACACAGCATCATCCACACTAAAAAATTGTCACAGAAGTGTCAGATCATCAGCGGATGAGCCCTCAACAGAAACAAACCATGTCTCAGCCTCTACCAATAAGATCAGCCCCTCTCCACTACACACCTGAACCCTCAGGAGTTTGATGATTATTACCCTATGGGAGGGTCGATAAGGTGGAATCTCTTGTAATATTATCCTTCATTATAATTAGAATTTCTTGTATTAATTAATTTTATTTATTTTTTTTTTCTGTTTTTCTCGATCTTTTTTCATCCCATCCTTCCAACACATGTTACAAGAAGTTGTTGTTCCAAATGTATGTAGTATAGTCCTCCTAATCATCTTGGAGCAGTGCCAATGTTCCCCCCACATCTGAGCTCCATACATGACTTGTCTTGAATCTCTTGTCTTTTGCTCCGGTTTCGACCCAATCAATACCATACATACAGCTCTCTCACTCTCACTTGCACTTGTTTGGTCTCATTTTGGTAGACTTTTCTTTTTTTTCTTTTTGGCCCTATTTTTTTTCCTTCTTTCTCTTGGTTTATTACCATTAAGATTATAATCTCTCTAAAGTGTGGTACCGTTTGGAATTACTACCACTTCTCAACCCTGATTGATTGACGTGAATTTCTCCCCCCAGTTCTTTGTCCCACTGGTCGTTTCTTTCTCTACTTCACCCATACAGCCTGGAAAATCTACTAAATAATCATCATCATATCCGCTCTTCTACTACTAGTACTACACCCCTCTTCCTCTTCCTCTTTCTTTTTCTTCTCCTTCCCTCTCTTTTCCTTTCTC